>NC_079511.1:20626474-20906807 GCF_000801105.2 Raphanus sativus | reverse complement strand
TCTCATGCGATTAATGAATCTTTTTCATTCTTAGTTTCTGAAGGTGATTCCGTTCTCCCGAAGTTTCCTCCGGCAGCAAGTACTCCTCGAGAAGACTCATTCACAGAAAGATGCCAATTCAACCTTCCTTCCGTTCCAGGGGTAGATCGACCAAGGCTGCCCAGCTCCTCTAGAGGGAGTGACAAGAACCAGGGAGGATCCTTCCTTGACTCTGTGAAGGAGGTTCTTGACGAAGGAGGCTCTGCTCCTGCTAAAGGTAGCTCTTCGGAGCCTAAGGTTCAGGAAGTTGGCCTTTCCTCCGAGGTTCCGATGACTGAGGCTGATCCAAATGGTGAGGGATCCTCCGGAGCTTGAGCCCCCGAGGAACAAGAGGTCCCGAACTGACCAGGTTGACAGACCTTCGAGGTCTTCCTCCTCCTCCTCTAGAGGAGGAACCGTTGGCTGGAACTTTGCTCATTCGAAGCCTGGATCGGTTTTGGACGATCCGTGGGGTTTGCTACTCTGATGAGGCACATGAAGAGTCCCGGGTGTTCCCTCCCCTCGATCTCCAATCTCACGCACAAGGATGAGTACGTCGATATTGCTCATCACATGGGTCAGGTATGAAGTTATTTCATCTTTCAGCTTTTTCTTTGGAAGATTTCGCTAAATCGTTTTCCGTTTTCTGTAGCTGGCTGGTGCTATCAACAGAGCTCAGTTCAAGTTTGAGGACGCTGTACACAATGCCCCTAGTGCTGAGGAATTAGCCCAGGTCACTGAGTTGGTCAAGGCCAACAAGACTGAGCTCAATCAGACTCGGGCTCTGATCTCGGATCTCCAAGCCGAGGTGAAGAGACTTGGCTCTAAGTGTGATGCTCAGCAAGGGACGATCGAGAGCCAGCTGATTGACCTCCAGGTGAAAAATAGGAAGATTGGGGAGTTGGATGCTGCTCGGAAGATAGCCGAGTATCAAGTCAAGGAGCTGATTGCCACATCTCAGAGCAGCCAGAAGAACAAGGAAGCTGAGGTCAGGCTAGCCGTCCGGAGAGGAAAGAAGGAGGTAGCTGAAGCCTACAACAATTCTGGTTGTTGTCAAGGAGAAGTTCTCCAAGAAGAAGGACGAAGTCGACCTCCTGGTTCATGCTCAAGAGATTCAAGCCAACACCGAGCTCCTGAAAGACATGCTGGATGGCGAGATTAAGAGTACTCAAGACGAGTATGATAACTTGGTGGCAATAATGCCGGAAGCTGTTGCGGCATACGAGAAGGCTCAGGTCTCGGACTTCTCGATCGGCAAGCTCCCTCTTCCCCAACTCTCTGAGAGCTCAGGTACTTTTGAGGTTAATATGTTTAATCTCTCCTTTTCTGGAGAGTTCGGTTCTAATTTGGGATTGGTGGGTTCTTACTCAGCCCCAGTCGAAACCGCCTCTGGGAGGTAGCGACAAGGAGATGGAGGAAGAGGTTCCTGAGGAGGAAGATCCAGCTGGTAAGGGAGCTGAGAAGAGCTCGGATGACAAGGAAGTTTAAGAGCTGAGGCTCTTTCATGTTTTCTAGGATTTCTGCCCGATGGGCTTTGTTTTCATTTGTTTCTAAGACTTATAGCCTGAGGAGGCTTTTAAACCTTTATCTGTTTGTACTTCGAATCTTTGTTAGCCTGGGGAGGCTTTTAAACCCTTGTTTAATTTCAAACTTGGTTTTCGTTTCATTTTGAGTTTTTGGCTTTAGTCGTGAAATATGACAACTTTGATCATAATCGAATCTTACGATAAGTCTGGAGGACTTTGGTCGTTTTTAGTTCCTTAAGAGGAATTCTTGGAGTATCGGGATTAGCTTAGAGTTTTTTAGGAACCTAAGTTTAATCTGGACACCTTAGGTGGGGTTCTTGGAACCTGAACTTGTTTGTGGGATTTTAAGACCCGTTGAGACTTTGCTTAGGATTTTAAGACCTTGTGATTTGATGAGGATTTTAAGACCTCGGAGATTTGATAAGGATTTTAAGACCTTGGAGAATTGACAAGGATTTTAAGACCTTGGAGATTTGGTAAGGATTTTAAGACCTTAGGTCCAGGTTCGTCGAGACCTGATATTGTCTGAAGGATTTTAAGACCTTAGGTTCAGGTTCGTCGAGACCTGATATTGCTTTGAAGGATTTTAAGACCTTAGGTTAAGGTTAGTCGAGACCTGATATTGCTTTGAAGGATTTTAAGACCTTTAGGATTGTAAGGATTTTAAGACCTTAGGTCAGGTTTGCAGGGACCTGTTTTGTTAAAGAATTGAGATATCGAGAATAATTTCTTTATTGATAATTGGATACATGGTATCATAGTAATCATACAATTGCTGTATTATAACGATCATACACTTGCTGCGTGGGCTATGTGATTTTAATCAGACATATGCCCCCTTTGATTGTAGTGAACGAAGTGTTGAAATGAGGTTGGGGCTGCACTCATGACGGAGTTGCCTACGTACCCAGTCAAGGGATCAAGCCTAACGTAGTTCAGGAATTTTAGGTACCTAATGATAATATCTCTTAAGATTCGTGGCGTTCCACGATCTGATTTCAGGTACCCCGGTTCGCACCTTTCGGAGCTTGTAAACGCCAGGTCGTACCACGTGGATGATCTGGTAGGGACCTTCCCAGTTGGTTCCTAACTTCCCAGCATTTGGTTCTTTGGTTCCTTCGAAAACTTTCCTAAGTACTAGGTCACCTACAGCGAACTGCCGGAGCCTGACTTTGGAATTGTACTGTCGTGCCATTGCTTGCTGATAGTTCTGAATGCGAATCAAAGCTCGGTCCCGTCTTTCCTCGATTAGATCGAGGCTGTCAGTTAGGAGCTGATCATTAGCTGCGGGATTGGATGTACAGAGTTCCCGGCGGAGGCTACCAGCAATGGTTTCAGCTGGAACGACAGCTTCCATCCCATATGCTAAGGAGAAAGGAGTTTCTTCTGTAGCTTTTCGTGGGGTGGTCCGACATGCCCAAAGTACTTCAAGTAACTTCTCTGACCAGAGTTCCTTCTGGGTTCCGAGGCGTTTCTTGAGGTTTGCTAATACTGATTTATTAGCAGCCTCCGCCTGTCCGTTACCTTGAGGTCGGCGAGGTGATGAGAAGGTCAGGCGAATATTCCACTTGTCACAAAATATTTTGAAATCGTGGGATATGAATTGTCCTCCATTGTCAGTTACGATTTCGTATGGGACGCCGTGTCTACACACGATATCTTTCCATACAAATTGCTCGACCTCGACCCTGGTTACCTGCTGGAAAGCTTCAGCCTCTATCCATTTCGTGAAGTAGTCCGTTAAGACTAAGAGGAAGCGTAGCTTCTTCTTTCCACTTCCTGATGGTACTAGTGGTCCCACGATATCCATGGACCATCTCATAAATGGATAAGGGGCGGATATGTTAGACAGCTTTTCCGCAGGTTGGTGTATAATCGGTGCATGCCTCTGGCATTTGTCGCATGAAGAGGAATAGGCCTCACAATCTGCAATAATGGTAGGCCAGAAATATCCTTGTCTTTTGATTCTGATGGCTAAAGCTCTTCCTCCAGAGTGGTTCCCGCAGGAACCGTCGTGCATTTCCTTCATGAGTCTCATAGCAACGAGGCCATGGACGCATTTTAGGTAAGGTCCGGAAATGCTTCGTTTGAGGAGGACAGATTCAGTTACGCAATATCTCGCGCTTAATGCTTTGAGCTTTCGAGCCTCCCATTTATTGGGTGGAGTCTTTCCCTCCAGGATGTATTGCGTGATTGGAATTCTCCAATCCTCTCTTCCTACAACTTTGTTATGAAGAGACGAGGGAGGTTCCTGTTCGGGACCTGGTGTCGTGGTGCCCCCGGAGGTATTGGTAGGATTGGGCTCCAGGGAGTCTGAATTCCGAGGAATACCTCCAGATGAATTTTGGAGAGCTGTACGGCTTCTGGTTTTAACTCTGCAGATGACTGGGTCTGAGTTGGTGCCCCCGGGGTATTCTCGAGATCAGGCTCTAAGGAGTCTGAATTTCGAGGAATATCTTCCGTGATTTGGATTGTGTTCCCGGAGGTATGCTTTTTTGCGCTGCATATTCTGGTTTTTGGAAACCAAAATGTTGTGAAAACCTGGGTAGCTACCGTTTCAGGGCAGGTACCTTCGGGTTGCGCTGTTAGTTTGCTCTCTTTCTCAGCTTTAGTAGCTATGTCGATGCTTGGTTTCTCGATTCCTTCTACGGGTATGATTCGTTTTACGAGGGGGTCTGACGTGGAAGCTAAAGCAGCCAACGCATCTGCTGAGGAGTTCTCACCTCGTGGGATTCTCGTTAGCTCGAATTTGTCGAACTGCCTAGTGAGGTTCTGGACGACTTCGAGATATGCCCCCATTCTTTCGTCCCTCGTTTCATATTCTCCGTGAAACTGGCTAGCTACTAGCTGTGAATCACTATAAGCGTTTAGCTCTCGGATTCCGAGGCTTAGGGCGAGCTTCAACCCTGCGATTAGTGCTTCATATTCAGCTTCGTTGTTTGAGGCGCTGAATCCGAGCCTATATGACTGCTCAATGGTTTCTCCTGCTGAAGAAGTTAGCCTTAGACCGATACCGGAGCCCTGTTTTGATGAGGCTCCGTCGACGTATAGGCTCCACTTCGGAGATTCCATTTCGGAGTCTAACTGCTCGGATGTCAGTTCAATGATAAAGTCGGCAAGGACCTGAGCTTTCGCTGCTGCTCGAGGTCTATACTCAATATCATATTCGCTGAGCTCTATGGCCCATTTAGCCAATCGCCCTGACTGGCTAGGGCTGTGCAATATCATTCGTAATGGTTGTGAGGTCATTACAACGATCGAGTGCGATTGGAAGTAAGGTCGCAATTTTCTGGCAGCTGTTACGACTGCTAGAGCTAGTTTTTCCATTGCAGGGTACCTGGTTTCGGCGTCTATCAAACTTTTACTGGTGTAATAGACAGGTCTTTGTTCGTTTTGTTCCTCTCGTACTAGAACGCCGCTGACTGCAGCAGTTGATACAGCGAGGTATAGGTACAATGGCTCTCCTACTACTGGTTTAGATAGGATCGGAGGTTCGGAGAGGTAAGCTTTCAATTGCTTGAAGGCTTCCTCACATTTCTCGTCCCATAAGAACTTCTTATTATTTCTTAGAAGCTTGTAGAATGGGAGACATTTATCGGTGGACTTGGATATGAATCGATTCAATGCCGCGATTCGTCCAGTCAATCTCTGTACCTCTCTGGTCGTCTTAGGTGACGGCATTTCTAGGAAGGTTGCTATCTGCTGCGGGTTGGCTTCAATGCCTCTTTCGGTTACGAGATAGCCTAGGAACTCGCCTGAGGGTACCCCGAAAGTACATTTAGTGGGATTGAGCTTCATATCGTACTTGTTCAGGATATCGAAGCATTCCCTTAAGTGGGAGATATGATCTTCTCCAGCTGAGGATTTGACTAGCATGTCGTCGATATAGACCTCCATGGTTTTTCCAAGTTGTCCAGCAAACATCTTATTTACTAGCCTCTGATAGGTAGCTCCTGCGTTCTTTAATCCGAATGGCATAACCTTATAACAATAGGTTCCTCGTTCGGTTATGAATGCAGTTTTCTCCTGGTCCTCAGGATCCATCATGATTTGGTTGTATCCTGAGAAGGCATCCATGAAGGATAGGAGTCGATGGCCAGCTGTTGCTTCAACCAGGCGGTCGATGTGAGGTAACGGGAAGCTGTCTTTAGGACAAGCTTTGTTTAGGTCTGTGAAGTCTACACAGATTCTCCACTTCCCGTTTTTCTTCTTTACCACTACTGGGTTAGCTAACCAGTCGGGGTAATGTACCTCTCGAATGGACCCAGCTTTCGTAAGTCGGTCAACTTCGTCGTTAACAGCTTGAGCCTTTTCGAGGCCTAGCTTACGACGCTTCTGTTTGATCGGTTTGAAAGTAGGGTCAACTTTTAGCTTATGGGTGGTGACGTTCGGATCTATTCCTTTCATGTCACTGGTGGACCATGCAAAGGTTTTGACATTGCTTTTCAAGAAATCAATGAGCTCCTTTTTTGTCTCAGGAGGTAGCTCGGACCCGATGCTCACCTGTCTTTCAGGATCTGAGTCGTCGATGCAAACTTTTTCGGTTAGGTTCCTGGGGGACCTCGAATATTTTGTTGCATTTCGCGACCCTCCTGGATCTGTAATTGCTATTGGGGGACTTTTTGAGGATTTCGAATCCTCCCAAATAGCAGATCCTGGATATCTTCTGGCTACCATGTACGGTAGCTATCCCTTCGGGTGTTGGGAATTTTACGCACTGATGGTACGTTGAGGCTACTGCCTTCATTTTGTGAATCCAGGGTCTTCCCAAAATCGCGTGGAACGGGGAAGGTCTATCGATGACTACTAAGTTGGTCATTTTCATTATTCCGCCAGCTATGACTGGGAGCTTGATAGTTCCCAATGAGGTAGCTGTTTCTCCGGAGAAGCCTACGAGGTTAGCTTTTTGGCCAATAATTTCGTAGTCGTCTATTTCCATCCCTTTTAGGGTGTTATAGAAAATGAGGTCGACAGAGCTTCCTGTGTCTATCATGAGCTTAGGAACCTCGTATCCTGCGATGTTCAGGGTGACGATCAACGCATCATCGTGAGGTCTGTCAAGGTTTGAGGTCTCGCTTTCCCAGAAAGAAATCTTAGTATTGGATTCAGGGTTAGGAGGCTTAGGTCCAGTGTTAGACACAGCCTTCCGCACGTGATTCTTAATGGAATTGACGGAGTCTTGACATATGTCTGATCCTCCAAGGATACAGTCCACCCTCGAGTCGGGGCTCGATTGAGGGGACGGTTTGCTCAAGAGAGCTTCGACTTGTAAACTTTTTCCTTGGGGGAATTTCCCAAGAATCATGTCGACTCTTTTCTTGGGAGCTGGAGGTGGCGAATCGGTCTCCTTCTCAGGTGACCTCTCGCGGTTCGGGGAAGTGTCCCTGGAACCTCTTTTCTGATAAGGTGGTGGCTTTTTAAGGTCCACGCCCTTTATTTCTCCAGCTGCGAATTTAGCTGCCAGCTGGCGTTGGAGGTCCCAACACTCTTCGGTTGAGTGTCCTTCGCGATCGTGATAAGAGCAACGTTTGCCTTTATCGAAGCCTTTTGACCAGGGAGTTTTGTTTGCTGCTGCAATAGGTTTCTCTTCCTTGTCTTCCTCGATTGCGTAGGAATGTTCTCCCTGAGTCTGATTATTTCGAGGGTTACCCTTTTTATGAGGTCCCTTAGTCTCAGAGGAGTCACCTTTCGAATGATTCTGAGGTTTCTTGTGGAGTTTATCCAGTGCAGCTGTCTCCTCCTCCAAAGTAATATATTTGGTGGCTCTATGAAGAGCGTCATCGATAGTTGGAGGAGCATTGAGTGTTAGCTCTGACCAGAATTTCGATCTATAGAACAGACCTCTCCTAAGGGCCTCGATGGCGACTAGGTCGTTAGGATTCGAGAGCTTAGTTCTTATTGCCCTGAATTTCTCGATGTAGACTCGTAATGAGTCTCCCATTCCTTGACTGACCTTCCAAAGGTCGGCCTCAGAGGCTTGCTTCCGGATATGGGTTGAGTATTGCTTCATAAAGGCGTTGGTTAATTGATCGAAATTGTCTATCGAGGCTGGCTCGAGACCGGAGAACCACTCAAGGGCTGTTCCGACCAAATTTTCGGCGAATGTCCTGCAGTAACCTGCTTCACATTCTTCCTGTGTGAAATGGGCTTTAACAATTGCCAATCGGAAAGCTCTCAAATAGGCTTTTGGGTCGGAGGTCCCATAATACTCGGGAATTCTGATTTTTCGGGTATCTCTTATGTGAGAGCTGGCAATTCTGTCCGTGAATGGAGTTCCACGGGTTTCCTCGATTAAGCTATCGATTTCGGGAGCTGAACTCGTAGCTTTATGGACTTGAGCTCCCAATTTCTGGAGAGCCGCGTGAGTTCGCTCCATATATCTACGGATAGCTTCAGGTCCTTCAAACGGAAGGACGTTTGGATCGTTCGCAGGTACCCGACGGGCAGGTTCCTGACGGAATCGAGTTGGCTCATCCTCCCATGCGGTTGGTGGGCTAAGTCGCTCGGCATTTCTTGGGTTATCGGAATCTATCCTTTGATAACCGTCCCCATTCGGGATCGAGCTTCTAGTTTGATAAACCGAAGCTGACGCTCTGCCCCCAGATGGGAAGGATATTCCTGCTCCGGACCTAAGATCAGGCGGCGGAGGAGGTAAACGAGTACTCCTGTCAGTAACCTGACCGGGTGTGGAACTAGTTGTCGCTATGTTACTTCCCATAGCACTGGCGTTAGGTGGATTAAACACGGGAGCTGTTCCAGTATGAGGTGTCTGGAAAGCAGATCCGCGTCCTTCCGGGGCAGTGCTATCAGGGGAAAAATTTAAACGTGCTCGGGGAAATGAGGGATCGGTTAATCGATCATGAAAGATGACCCCCGGAGCTTGACGTTGCGGTGGTTGGGTTATTGCGTTTAGAGATCTAGTTATCTCTTCGAATCGTTGTTGACGTACGGTCAGCTGATGCATCGTGCGCTCACTTTCCTGAGCTCTGTCTACTAATTGTATCATCATCTGGCGGATCTCAGAGAGCTGAGCCTCTGTTTGAATCAGAATGGCTTGCTGCTGAGGATTCTCGGTAACCGGGAGCCCGGAAGTGTTTCCACCTGATGACCTCGGGTTAGTAACTCCGGTTGTAGTTTGGCTCGTTTGAGCATCAGCCGGAAGCTGTTGCCCAGATCGGTGGTCGCCACGTTGAGGCTCTGTGATTACGAGACTAGAGGCTCTGTCGTTCAGTGAGCCATCGCTCTGAATCGGGAGGTTAAGGTCAGACGGGTTTGTTGTCTGATCGGTAGGGTTCATCTTCAAGTTAGAGTAAGGGATTCGATTGTTTCTTCCCCACAGACGGCGCCAATTGTGAGGAGTAAAACTCACACCTAGATTTTAGATCAGGTTTTATATTTAGGAAAGGTTTGTGAAAGATTATCGCGGGCTGAATCCCGTAAGAACTTGTTGAATGAACTTCGATTTGTATTGATATAATAGAAATGGGATGGTTACAAAAGATGATCTTTGACGAATACAAAGATTACAAGAGAATTACAATGAGAACGTTTTGATGAATATTGAGTAAAATATCAGTTGGGTCGGATCCCTTTCTTAGTCTTTTACCCTCTCCTTTTATAGCCTTGGACTTCTTTAAGTTGTCTCCAACTGACCTCCGAGATTTTCTCCACTTGAGATGGAATCCGCAACAGCTTCCCCTTGACCGGGTCCTGCGCTTCTTCTTATTATGACGTGAGCTTCCTCTTCGTCGTGACCTCCTTGGTTAGGATCCTTAGTTTTCAGCCTTCGGCTTCTACTTAGCTCTCTTTAGACTTAGAACTCGTGATGGGCTTATCGCGGCCCATCGTCATCTTTTACTATTGAATGATCAGCTACCGGCCATATTTGGGCCCAACAGTCGTCAGGAAGAAGAATGGGAAGTGGAGAGTCTGTATCGATTTCACGAACCTTAATAAGTCATGTCCTAAAGATCCTTTCCCTTTGCCTCACATCGACAAGCTAGTCGATGCAACGGCTGGCCATGAGCTGATGAGTTTCATGGATGAGTTCTCTGGATGAGTTCTCTGGGTATAACCAGATCCTAATGCACCCTGACGATCAAGAGAAGACCTCATTCATGACCTCAAGGGGTATCTACTGTTACAAGGTTATGCCTTTCGGATTGAAGAACGCCGGCTCGACCTATCAAAGGCTTGTCAACATGATGTTCGCCGATCAGATAGGGCAGACCATGGAAGTCTACATTGATGACATGTTGGTAAAGTCCCTAGACGCCGAAGACCATATCTCACACCTTCAACAAGCCTTCACCACTCTCAGGAAGTACAACATGAAGCTAAACCTTTTAAAGTGCTCATTCGGAGTAAGCTCTGAAAAGTTCCTAGGGAACAAGTCACCCACAGGGGCATTGAAGCAAACCCAGAGCAGGTGAGAGCGATCCAGTGATACCTTCACCTCGTAACGTCAAGGAGGTGCAAATGCTGACAGGAAGGATGGCTGCTTTGAGCAGGTTCATCTCCAGGCTATCGGACAAGTCGCACGCCTTCTTCGAAACCTTGAAGGACCCCAAGGACTTCCAATGGAACGAGAAATGTGAGCAAACCCTATCCGATCTCAAGGCCTATCTCACTACTCCACCTCTCCTCTCAAAACCCTTGGAGGATGAGGTCCTATTGCTCTACTTGGCGGTATCGGAACACGCGATCAGTGCCGACCTGGTAAGGGAAGAAGGAAGAAAACAGCATCCTATCTACTACGTGAGCAAGTCTTTACTAGACGCGGAGACCCGCTATAGTCACCTCGATAGTCACCTCGAGAAGCTGGCCCTTGCCTTAGTTAACGCTGCCCGAAAGCTACGTCCCTACTTCCAGGCTCATCGAATCGTGGTAGTAACCTCCTTCCCCATCAAGGATGTTCTGCATAAGCCAAAAGTGTCTGGACGACTAGCAAAATGGGCTATAGAGCTGGGGAAATACGACGTGATATTCCGGCCTGCAACGGCCATCAAATCGCAAGTCCTGGCAGATTTCGTAGCTGAATTCTCTCCTGCCATGCTTCCAGCCCTGGAACAAGAGGTAAAGCTCCGTAATAGCGAAGGGGAGAAAGGCGAATGGACATTGTACGTTGATTGATGGATCTAGTAACGTAAGGGGCGCAGGCGTGGGACTAATCCTAACTTCCCCCAAGGGAGAATCAGCCTCAAGGCCCGTACGTTGCAACTTCAAAGCAACGAACAACGAAGCTGAATATTAAGCTCTAATAGCAGGGCTGACACTTGCCAAACAGATGGGGGTAGAAGATATCCAGGTCTTCAGCGACTCACAACTGATCATAAGCCAAGTCCAAGGAGATTATCCGGCGAAAGATCCGAGTATGATTAGATACCTATCCGTGGCTAAGCGATTACTCGACAGGTTCCGACATTGTAAGCTCACCCAGATCCCTAGGGAGCACAACTCCCAGGCTGACGCTCTAACTAACCTAGGGTCCGCCCTAGAAACTACGAGTCATATGAGCATCCCACTACTGGTACTCCAATGGCCTGCGACTGAAAAGGAGACGGAACCTGAAGAAGTATCTGTAGTAGACGAAGGAGAGACCTGGATGACACCCATCATCAACTATCTAAGGTACGACACCTTACCCGAAGACGAGACGAAAGTCGGAAGATAAGGCGCCAAGCTGCAAGGTATTGCTTTTCTGAGGGGAAACTATACAGAAGATCCTTTTCAGGACCCTACCTACGATGTCTTACCCCTAGAGAAGCCGCCAGGATACTAGAAGAGCTTCATGAAGGAGAATGTGGTTCCTATTCTAGTGATCGGAGCTTGGTACTCAAAGCTAGAAGGACAGAGTACTATTGGCCAACCATGGCGAGGGACTCCCTCAAACAAGCCAAGCTCTATAGCCAATGCCAGAAGCACGCGCCAATCTCCAACCTTCAACCAGAGAACCTCAAATCCTTAAGTTCTCCATGGCCCTTCCGAAAGTGGGGCATGGACATCGTAGGAAAGTTTCCTATGGCACCGGAGCAAAAAAAAATTTCTCCTAGTCGTGACAGACTATTTCACTAAGTTGGTGGAAGCTGAAGCACTAGCCAAGATAACAGATCTCCAAATCAGGAAATTCCTATGGACTAACGTGATCACACGCTTCGGAACTCCCCATGAGATCGTCACAGACAACGAACCCCAGTTCACAAGCTACAACTTCCGAAAGTTCTGCAAGGACTGGAACATCAAACTCTCCTACTCAGGACCACGACACTCTCAATCTAACGGCCAAGCCGAATCCACTAACAAGACAGTGGTGAATGTTGGGCCCGAATATGGCCCGGTAGCTGATTGCTGAATAATGAAAGACGATAACAGGCCACGACTGGCCCATCACGAGTTCGACATCTAAAAGGAGCTAAGTTGAAGCCGAAGGCTGAGAGCTAAGGCAATCTTTAGAGAGGTCACGGCGAAGAGGAAGCTCACATCATAACAAGAAGAAGCGCAGGGCCCGGTCAAAGGGAAGCTGTTGCGGATACCACCTCAAGCGGAGAAGATCTCGGAGATTAGTTGAAGACAACCTAAAGAAGTCCAAGGCTATTTAAAGAGAAGGTCGAGGACTAAAGAGGGGATCCAATTTTTATTCACTTTTTACGATCATTTACGTAATCTCCAATTCATTTTGTTATCTTTGTAATCATCAAAGAACATTCCTTGTAACCATTCTTTACCAAAATCATCAATAAAATCATTATTCATTCCACAAGTTTTTACGGGATTCAGCCCGCGATTATCTTTCCCTAACCTTTTCTAAACACTAAACCTGATCTAAAATCTAGGTGTGAGTTTTACCCCTCACAATTGGCGCCGTCTGTGGGGAAGAAACAATCGAATCCCTTACTCTAACTTGAGGATGAATCCTACCGATCAGACAACAAACCCGTCTGACCTTAACCTCCCGATTCAGAGCGATGGCTCACCGAACGACGGAGGCTCTAGTCCCGTAGTCACAGAGCCTCGACGTGGCGACCACCGATCTGGGCAACAGCTTCCGGCTGGCGCTCAAACGAGCCAAACTACAACCGGGGTTACTAACCCAAGATCATCAAGTGGAACCACCCCCGGGCTCCCGATCACTGAGAATCCTCAGCAGCAAGCCATTCTGAATCAAACGGAGGCCCAGCTCTCTGAGATTCGCCAGATGATGATGCAGTTAGTAGACAAAGCTCAGGAAAGTGAGCGTACGATGCATCAGCTGACTGTTCGTCAGCAACGATTCGAAGAGATAACTAGATCTCTAAACACAACAACCCAACCAACGCAACGTCAAACTCTGGGGGTCACTTTCCATGATCGATTAACCGATCCTTCATTCCCCCGAGGACGTTTAAACTTTTTCCCTGATAACACTGTTCCGGAAGGACGCGGATCTGCTTTCCAAACACCTCATACTGGGGCAGCTCCCGTGTTTAATCCACCTAACACCAGTGCTATGGGAAGTAACGTAGCGACAACCAGTTCCACACCCAGTCAGGTTACTGACAGGAGCACTCGCTTACCTCCTCCGCCACCTGATCTTAGGTCCGGAGCAGGAATATCCTTTCCATCTAGTGGCAGAGCGTCAGATTCGGTTTATCAAACCAGAAGCTCGATCCCGAATGGGGACGGTTATCAAAGGATAGATTCCGATAACCCAAGAGCTGGTGAGCGACTTCGCCCATCAACCGCATGGGAGGATGAGCCAACTCGATTCCGTCAGGAACCTGCCCGTCGGGTACCTGCTAACGACCCAAACGTCCTTCCCTTAGAGGGACCTGAAGCTATCCGTCGATATATGGAACGAACTCACGCAGCTCTCCAAAAATTGGGAGCTCAAGTCCATAAAGCTACGAGCTCAGCTCCCGAAATCGATAGCTTGATCGAGGAAACCCGTGGAACTCCATTCACTGACAGAATTGCCAGCTCTCACATAAGAGATACCCGAAAAATCAGAATTCCCGAGTATGATGGGACCTCTGACCCGAAGGCCTATTTGAGAGCTTTCCGATTGGCAATCGTTAAAGCCCATTTCACTCAGGAAGAATGTGAAGCAGGTTACTGCAGGACATTCGCCGGAAATTTGGTCGGAACAGCCCTTGAGTGGTTCTCCGGTCTCGAGCCAGCCTCGATAGACAGTTTCGATCAATTAACTAACGCCTTCATGAAGCAGTACTCAACCCATATCCTGAAGTAAGCCTCTGAGGCCGACCTTTGGAAGGTCAGACAAGGAATGGGGGACTCACTACGAGTCTACATCGAGAAATTCAGGACAATAAGAACTAAGCTCTCGAATCCTAACGACCTAGTCGCCATCGAGGCTCTTAGGAGAGGTCTGATCTATAAATCGAAATTCTGGTCAGAACTAACACTCAACACTCCTCCAACTATCGATGACGCTCTTCATAAAGCCACCAGATATATTACTCTGGAGGAGGAGACAGCTGCACTGGATAAACTACACAAGAAACCTCAGAATCACTCGAAAGGTGAACCCTCTAAGGCTAAGGGACCTCATAAAAAGGGTAACCCCCGAAATAATCAGACTCAGGGAGAACATTCCTACGCAATCGAGGAAGACAAGGAGGAGAAACCCGTTGCAGCAGCAAACAAAACTCCCTGGTCAAAAGGCTTTGATAAAGGCAAACGTTGCTCTTATCACGATCGCGAAGGGCACTCAACCGAGGAATGTTGGGACCTCCAACGACAGCTGGCAGCTAAATTCGCAGCTGGAGAAATAAAGGGTGTGGACCTTAAAAAGCCATCACCTTATCAGAAAAGAGGATCCAGGGACACTTCCCCGAAACGCGAGAGGTCACCTGAGAAGGAGACCGATTCGTCACCTCCAGCTCCCAAGAAGAGAGTCGACATGATTCTTGGGAAATTCCCCCAAGGAAAAAGTTTTCAAGTCGAAGCTCTCTTGAGCAAACCGTCCCCTCAATCGAGCCCCGACTCGAGGGTGGACTGTATCCTTGGAGGATCAGACATATGTCAAGACTCCGTCAATTCCATTAAGAATCACGTGCGGAAGGCTGTGTCTAACACTGGACCTAAGCCTCCTAACCCTGAATCCAATACTAAGATTTCTTTCTGGGAGAGCGAGACCTCAAACCTTGACAGACCTCACGATGATGCGTTGATTGTTTCCCTGAACATCGCAGGTTACGAGGTACCTAAGCTCATGATAGACACAGGAAGCTCTGTCGACCTCATTTTCTATAACACCCTAAAAGGGATGGAAATAGACGACTACAAAATTATTGGCCAAAAAGTTAACCTCGTAGGCTTCTCCGGAGAAACAGCTACCTCATTGGGAACTATCAAGCTCCCAGTCATAGCTGGCAGAATAATGAAAATGACCAACTTAGTAGTCATCGACAGACCTTCCCCGTTCCATGCGATCCTGGGAAGACCCTGGATTCACAAAATGAAGGCAGTAGCCTCAACGTATCATCAATGCGTAAAATTCCCAACACCCGAAGGGATAGCTACCATACATGGTAGCCAGAAGATATCCAGGATCTGCTATTTGGGAGGATTCGAAATCCTCAAAAAATCCCCCCAATAGCAATTACAGATCCAGGAGGGTCGCGAAATGCAACAAAATATCTGAGGTCCCCCCAAGAACCTCACTGAAAAAGTTTGCATTGATGACTCAGATCCTGAAAGACAGGTGAGCATCGGATCCGAGCTACCTCCTGAAACAAAAAGGGAGCTCATTGATTTTCTGAAAAGCAATGTCAAAACCTTTGCATGGTCCACCAGCGACATGAAAGGCATAGATCCGAACGTCACCACCCATAAGCTAAAAGTAGACCCTACTTTCAAACCGATCAAACAAAAGCGTCGCAAGCTCGGCCTCGAGAAGGCTCAGGCTGTTAACGACGAAGTTGACCGACTTACGAAAGCTGGATCCATTCGAGAGGTACACTACCCCGACTGGTTAGCTAACCCAGTAGTGGTAAAGAAGAAAAACGGGAAATGGAGAATCTGTGTTGACTTCACAGACCTGAACAAAGCTTGTCCTAAAGACAGCTTCCCGTTACCTCACATCGACCGCCTGGTTGAAGCAACAGCTGGCCATAGACTCCTATCCTTTATGGATGCCTTCTCAGGGTACAACCAAATCATGATGGATCCTGACGACCAGGAGAAAACTGCATTCATAACCGAACGAGGAACCTATTGTTACAAGGTTATGCCATTCGGATTAAAGAATGCAGGAGCTACCTACCAGAGGCTAGTAAATAAGATGTTTGCTGGGCAACTTGGAAAAACCATGGAGGTCTATATTGACGATATGCTAGTCAAATCCTCAGCTGGAGAAGACCATATCGCCCATTTAAGAGAATGCTTCGATATCCTTAACAAGTACGATATGAAGCTCAATCCCACTAAATGTACCTTCGGGGTACCCTCGGGCGAGTTCCTAGGCTATCTTGTAACCGAAAGAGGCATTGAAGCCAACCCGCAGCAGTTAGCAACCTTCCTAGAAATGCCGTCACCTAGGACAACTAGAGAGGTACAGAGATTGACTGGACGAATCGCGGCATTAAATCGATTCATATCCAAGTCCACCGATAAGTGTCTCCCATTCTACAAGCTTCTAAGAAATAATAAGAAGTTCTTATGGGACGAGAAATGCGAGGAAGCCTTCAAGCAATTGAAAGCTTACCTCTCCGAACCTCCGATCCTATCTAAACCAGTAGTAGGAGAGCCATTGTACCTGTACCTCGCTGTATCGACTGCTGCAGTTAGCGGCGTTCTGGTACGAGAGGAACAAAACGAACAAAGACCTGTCTATTACACCAGTAAGAGTTTGATAGATGCCGAAACAAGGTACCCTGCAATGGAAAAACTAGCTCTAGCAGTCGTAACAGCTGCTAGAAAGTTGCGACCTTACTTCCAATCGCATTCAATCGTCGTAATGACCTCACAACCATTACGAATGATATTGCACAGCCCTAGCCAGTCAGGGCGATTGGCCAAATGGGCCATAGAGCTCAGTGAATACGATATCGAGTATAGACCTCGAGCAGCAGCGAAAGCTCAGGTCCTCGCCAACTTTATCATTGAACTAGCATCCGAGCAATTAGACTCCGAAATGGAATCTCCGAAGTGGAGCATGTATGTCGACGGAGCCTCGTCAAAACAGGGCTCCAGCGTCGGCCTAAGGCTAACCTCTTCAGCAGGAGAAACCATCGAGCAGTCATATAGGCTCGGATTCAGCGCCTCAAACAACGAAGCTGAATATGAAGCATTAATCGCAGGGTTGAAACTCGCCCTAAGTCTCGGAATTCGACAGCTAAACACTTATAGTGATTCACAGCTAGTAGCTAGCCAGTTTCACAGAGAATATGAAACGAGGGACGAAAGAATGGGGGCATATCTCGAAGTCATACAGAACCTCACTAGACAGTTCGACAAATTCGAGCTAACAAGGATCCCACGAGGAGAGAACTCCTCAGCAGATGCGTTGGCTGCTTTAGCTTCCACGTCAGACCCCCTCGTAAAACGGATCATACCTGTAGAAGGAATCGAAAAACCAAGCATCGACATAGCTACTAAAGCTGAGAAAGAGAGCAAACTAACGGAGCAAGCCGAGGATACCTGCCCTGAAACGGTAGCTACCCAAGTTTTCACAACATTCTGGTTCCCAATAACCAGAATATGCAGCTCTAAAAAGCATACCTCCGGGAACACAATCCAAATCACGGAAGGTATTCCTCGAAATTTACGCTCAAAACCCATGTGAACCGTTCTAATCGGAAGAAGGGACTAAAGATTTGTGAAGGCGCGAATCCAAGAAATGAATACAACAGAAGAAGGCGAAAACGATAAGTATTATTATTATTATCAGAAGTCTTTATTCGGTTACAAAGTCATCAAAAGCCCGGGGAAAGAGATCATAATATAGAATAAAGCATAAACGAAAAACACTTCAAGGCTTCGAATGCGGCGCCGGAGGAAAAGCATCAAGTCTACCTCTCTCATTCACCGAACCTTGGATGGGCCCTCTGACAGGTCCCCAGCGGTTGATATTCCTCTCCGACCACTCCTTCACAAACTCCCAACGAGCTTGCTCACGGGCTCTGTGCACAGTCAAGGCTTGATGGGATAGTACCTCTCGAAGCTGAGTACGAATAGAGAGGATTTCCTCGTGCAGCGAAACACGCCGACGGGGACCAAACAATCTGTTATTCCCTACATTCCTCAGGGTTGAGGAAGTCGCAGTTGGAGGGACGAAAGAAGGCGATACATAAGATCGTCTTCTATAAGGGTTGACCCTACAATACTCGTTATATACCGATGATATTGAAGCACCAGGAGTCCCACCTAAAAAAAACCCAGCAGATCAAAGGGTCAGAATTGATCGAGTGATTGTTTAAAAGAAAGAAGAACTGTCTTACCCCAAATACGACTATGGCGTAAAGACATTCGGCTCATCAGAAATAAAATCCAACGGTATCGCCTGGGAATGTCCCTTGCCAGCTTCACCATAATCCTGCCAGCTGGGAATACCGGTCGGAAGATCTCTGCAAAAAGCACTACGTAAGGCGGGATAGCGACACAAAAATATCTTAAAAATAATAAAGGGGGCATACCAATGGATCGCCAAAAGAGAGGATAGAACGGAGCACCGTTAACCTTCATGAACACATATCTCCTGTTCCAGAAGTCGTTTGAAGGGAAACTTCCCCGGACTCCTCTGGGAGGCTCGTCTACCAAAGGTTCACCATCGCGAGACCAGATCTGATAAAAATCCTTCTTGTTCGATAAGGGAAGGAAGGAGTAGGAGTACAAAATTTCAGGTAGTCCGAAGGGAATACTGTGAAATTCACCCAACACTTGAATCGCCATCAGGGTACGCCACGTTGCCGGCGTAAACTGCTAGCCGGCGTAAACTGCGAGGGAGAAACCCCAAAGTAAGACGCTACTTCCACGACCAAGGAAGGGATGTCCCCCCTGAAGCCTGCTTCTAGGTACGCCTCGAAGATGGCTATCTCGTCGGTACCTCCATCGCGAGCGCGTTCGAATTCACTTGCACATCGGAGTTCCACCGAGTCAGGAAGAGAATAATTCATGCGAATCCCCATCAGATCTCCATGCCTTATGTCTGATATCGGATCATCCTCGCCCCCATCACCGAAAGAGCAAAAGCGACGCTGTCGCAAAGGAGCCATGGGAACATCTTCACTGCCCACTCTCGAAGGCGCTCCTGGAGTCAGAATAGGCGAGGCGAAAGGATCGCCGAACAGGTACCGAGGCCTAGCATGACCACCGACATGAGAAGCTGGAATCGCTCCAAAGGGGATCTGATCGTTCGACATTTTTCTCGAGCGAGGGTGATGGTTCTAATTTGGATCTATGTCATTGAAAGGTGCCGGAACATTCCTATATATACATGGACGGATTTTCCATTTAATCACCAAAGGAGAAAGGAAAATCGGCAAAAAATGTTCATCAATAGAAAAAGGAAGGAAGGGGAAAAATCGGAAAATCTCATGTATTCCTCTTCCGGAAAATTTCCAAAACCGTGTCAAGAAGATCTCACTGTCAACGGCTATCGGCATAGCGGCTAGGGTTTCTCCTTGTTTCCTTTTTCATGATAGGGTATCCATACTATGGCATGGATCGAACCCCGCTAAATTACTTCAGTCCTCATCAAGGGTCCCGGTCTGACCCACTACAAGGATATAAGGAACCCAAGAGAAAACTACCGAGGCTCAAGGAGTACATGTTATCCCTTGATTTCCACGAGCAAATCAAGGAATAAGGGGCAAACTGTTGGAGAAAGATATCCAGATACAAGTTTTCTCCAGCTTCCGGATAGGTCCTCGACTTCCAGACCCTTGCTCAAGAAGATACCAAGGATCGACCCCTGCCTTGGGTCCAACCCCTAGATCGGACCGACTCCTTAGAGCAAAATAGAAGTTTTCTATCTAAGGGGAAACTTCCATTTTCCGATTATGGAAGAGTTCTATTACTTGAAGCCGACATCTACAACTATAAAAGAGGAGCCCAAACCCTAGAATAAGGGATCGACAATTCGAGACTTAGAGATTATAGTTTAGGCGACTATAACTAGGGTTCATACACCATCAAACGTTGTAGTCCCAACCATTATAGTCAATAACATCTCTTTGCCCTCGATTCACAACTCTGTCTTACAAATCTTCTAGTGTTCTGTAGTACTAAAACGATCCTACATAAAAATACCCTAACAGCACCGAGGGCAGAGGGATTCTGAAATCATTCCTCTTCTCTGTAACTCCATTCCCACCGGTAAGGCTCCAATAATAATAGACCACATGAAGAGTTTAAGCTTTTTAGCTGTTTTACTTGACCATACATCTTTTAACCAGCTAAATTCCATGTCAGCGAAGGAAGTAGTGGTTGGTGGCATAGGAGTGAAGGGGAGCTTATAGGGCTTGTGAGTTATAGCCTGATTTTGTCGAGTACTCACCTGATTGCAGAGGGAGCCAGACAAAGGCATCTTCAGCTCCTTATTTGTTTGGCTTTAGTCATTGTATCTGCTCACTGAAATCGGGTAAGAATTTTTCTATTCTGCTTTTATTCCAATGGAGATCATCCGTTAGAAGATTAGACACTCTGAGGTCTATGGCTGCTTCTTGAATTGGCCCGTAAGGCTTTGTCTGCCTTGAGACAGAAATCTAAGCATCCTTCCATACTTTTATGTTCTGACCATTACCAATGGCCTTTCCTATGTTTTCTTGAAGCAGGTCTTTTCCGTGGAGGATGCGCCTCCAGCCATGTGAGTAGACCGTTGGAACCTGGACATCGAGGAAGTTTTTTTTATGGCAGTATTTCTTTGTAAGAACACGCGCGAGCAGACTACTCGGGTATGTAAGGATCCTCCAAGCATTTTTTTGTCAGCAGAGCTTGATTAAATAGTTGTATATCACGTACGCCTAGTCCTCCTGCTCCTTTACGTTTTGTTAACTTATTCCATGCAACCCAACACATGCTTTTCTTGTCTGCAGATTTCCCACCAGAAGCGGGTCAGAGTAGATTGGATTCAGTTGCAGAGGCTGATTGGCAACTAGAAACAAGACATGGCGTAGGTGGGGATGGCAGTGAGAACTGCCTTGAGCATGGTGAGCTTTCCTGCTCTCGAGAGGAAACATGATGACCACTTAGCAGCTCTTTGTCTGATCATGTCTACAATCGAGATAAATAATTTTTTTTTTTCTTTTCGAAAAGCTCTGGTAGACCTAAGTATTTCCCGACACCACCCTCTTTCTGAATTCCAAGGATATCTTTTGCTATTTGTTTGAATTCTTGAAGCGTTATTGATGAGAAAGTCACAGAGGATTTGGCAAATGTTGACCTTTTGACCAGACACTTTCTCATAATCCTGGACCAGAGTCCGACAGGTCGAAGCTGAGGAGTCACAGAACATCATAGTGTCATCGGCAAACACCTGGTGATTAACACGGGGCTCCCTCTATCCACACGCACACCTCTAAGGGAGCCATCCAGCTCATACTTCCTGCAAAGTCCAGAGAGGAACTCTGCACACAGGATGAAAAGATATGGAGAGATCGGATCTCCTTGCATAATGCCACGGTGAGGTTTAACTTTTCAATAGACTGAGTCAATTATAAGGTTGGAATATAATACAGTAGTGACGCACTGCATTATCCAGTTGATCCATTTTTTCTTGAAAACCTATACGTTGCATCACTTGTGAAACGAACTCCCACTCGACGCGATCATATACTTTAGACATATCCATCTTGACAGCCATAGAACAATTCTTCTGAGTGTGTGACGTTTTGAGATACTGCAAAACCTCATGTGCTATTAACACACTGTTTGTGATTGCTCGTCTAGGTATAAATGCAGATTGGTTCTTTGAGATGATTGAGATCATGACCGGTTTCAAGCGCAAGGATACCAGTTTGGATATCAGTTTGTAATAGACGTTACACAGCGCTATGGGTCGGTAGTCTTCTACCTATTTTGCGATATGAGTTTTGGGAGTGAGTCGTGTTTCATTTAGCGTAGGAGGCATGATTCCCATGGTGAAGAAGTATTGAATTTCATTAATGACAGAAGGACCGATAATATCCCAATTTGAGTGGAAGAAAGTTGCGGAGAAACCATCGGGGCCTGGGGTTTTGTCTGCGTAGATTGCAAATAAAGCTTCTTTTATTTCTACTGGCGATGGATCTCAGGTAAGGATTTCATTCCACTCCTGAGACACACATGGGTTCAGTGCTTGGAGGATTGTATCATCACTTTCCTCTCTTTTGTTGGCAGTAAAAAGCTTGTCATAGTAAGAGCAAACAAGAGCTGGTATTTAGTCTTCTTCAAAACGCGGGATCCCTCCCTCATCTTCCAAAACAGTAAGTTTGTTTCTTACTTTTCTAGTCTTAGGTACTGCGTGGAAGTATCCTGAGTTTGAATCTCCTAATGTGAGCCAAAGTTGGCGGCTTCTTTGTTTCCAGTAGGCTTCTTCTGAGAGATAGGCATTTAGGAGAAGCTCGTTTATTTCTTGAATTATGTCTTCATTTGGATCATCTTTTTACATTTGTTCCTCTAATTATTCCCTTAGGTTTTCAATTGTTTTCATGCTGTTCTTATGAAACAGCTGGCACCATCTGAAAATGGCCCTTCGGCATAGCGCCAGTCTTGCTTTTACTCCAAGGTAGAAACAATTTATCCAAATATCTGAGACAAGGTCTTTAATTTCTTTGTTGTCCTTTAGGCGTCTGTCATAGCGAAAGAGGTTATGACCTTTCTTCTTCGTTGTGTCTAGATAAGAGATGACATGACGATGATCGGACCCCTCGTACTTTAGGTACTTGGATCGACACGAGGGAAAGAGCTCAGTCCACTCTGGATTACTAAGGGATCTGTCAAGTCTGCATCTAACCAAGTGCGACTCTCTTTTGCCTCTCCAGGAGAGTAGACTACCAGAGTGCTTTAGGTCGAAGAGATCATTCTCAGATAGGGAGGTTCGAAACGCACCAAAGTTACCCTCTGCCCTTACTGGGCCTCCTTTCTTTTCACTATTATCAATGACCTCGTTGAAATCTCCAGTACGAAACCACAGTCCCTTTGGGTTAGGGTGTAGATTAGATAACGTATCCCAGATAGCCTTTCTTTTCGTATGGTCGGGTTCGCCGTAGACAAAGGTAGCTAGGAAGGTTTTCCCTTGTGATGTGATTTTCATATCAATGAAATTTTATTAATTTAATTTATTTTTTTTGTCATCATATTTTATTAATTTAAAAACCAGCATAATAATTTATGATTTATATTTTTTGAAAAAATCAAAAATCAAATTATATATATATATATATATATATATATATATATGTGTGTGTGTGTGTGTGTGTGTGTGTGACAAAAAAATTTCATAAAATATATATGTTTATTATTGTGTTAATATTTTAAAAGAAAACATTCACATAATTAGAAATATTTTAGAAAATATATTTATAAAAAATTGTTTTAGTTGGTTAATATTTAATTATAAATAGTTTATATGTTATTTTCTATCTTTTATAATTGAGAAAATAAAATTTAAGATAACAATACAATATATAAGAATTATCTTATTTAAAAAAATTTCTAATATTATTAATAATTTTTTTAAATTATATAATTAGTTATATATAAAATTCATTAAAGGTTATATTGAATTTAACCACTTAATTATTAAAATTTGTTTTATATCTTATTTTTAATTTTTATAGTTCAAAAATATTTCAAGATAACAACACAATACATAAGAATTATCTTATTTTGTAAAACTTAATATTATTAATAAAAATTCGGTTTGATTATATAATTAATTACATATAAACTTCATTAACGGTATCATCGACTTTGACCACTCTAACTTTTAACGTGAGAGCTCGATTACGAAAAATCATTTCGTAAATAATAGTATAGATTACGAAACAGAGAAAGTATATGGATCGATATGTATTTGTTTGTTTGTCCCCTCTTATACCAAACTGGATTTGCATGTTCTTAATTCTTTCCGAAAATATCATTGTTGTGGATATTTTAGACCTTTCCTAAAGTCGTGGGATCTTATGAACCTATAAGAAAATTTCCATGGTGTTTTATTAGGTACGTTGGAGTACTAATCTTAGCATTAGTACTAAAAAGATGGAAAAAGAAAAAGACAAAGAGAATGGTGGCTAACTCCACTACTACATTGCTAACGCTAACTAATGATACGATTCTATATAATCCAGAATCATATATGTTTGTAGTAGATGTCACCTACTCCGAGAAAAAATATATAAACTAATTGATTTCTTCTATAACGAGAGCATATTGCCACTACACCAATATCTAAATCTGGATCTGTGTCGACGTTTTGTATGGTTGTATGCGAGTAGAACTATCAACTATTATGTGCTCATGCAATTAATATTAAATAGAGTTGGTATATAACCAAAGTATATATAAATGTATGGATCAGTTTATGTAACAGTTTGCTCCCACTGGGTCTCTTTGTTTTATTATTATACGATCCCTTCCCACCAAAAACACAAGCAAAACAACAGAGACTTGTTCGACATACGGTGGCCACCGGGCTAGCGTTAAATCGCAAGAATACGTGGGTTGCCGTCGGTCTCGTAGGATTAGTCTGGGCGAAGCCTGGAACCCCACGGTTATCAAAAAAAAAAAAAAAAAAAACAGAGTCTCTCTCTCTCTCTCTCTCTCTCTCTCTCTCTCTCTCTCTCTCTCTCTCTCTCTCTCTCTCTCTCTCTCTCTCTCTCTCTCTCTCTCTCTTATATTCTATATATATATTATCGACAGTGCAATCTATTTTCACTGTCTTCGATATTCCTCTCTTTCATGGCTCCTCTTCCTTTCTTATCAGACCAAACCAAGTCGCAAACGCGTTTATCTTCAGATTCAAAGAAGAACAGAAACAAGAAAACAACTCCCCCGCCGCATCAGACGCCAACCCTAAAGCAAACGCAAAAGCTGAAGCAGAAGACCATATCATCAACGTCGTCTTCATGGAGCCAGATAAAGAACCTCCTGAGTTGCAAACAAATCGAGGGTCCACGAGTGCATGACCCATCAAAGATTACGTTATCATCTTGTGGCTCTTCTTTGTGTAAGTTCAGTGATGTTATTTATGGGAATGCCCGCGTGATTCACCGCTCAGATCACTCGCCGGAAAGCAGCAACCTTGGTCAAGATGGGGGGTTGTTGATCCGAAAACCTGCCACTCGTGGATCTTCTTCTTCAGTTAGATCTAACGGATGTAGTGCTTACACATCATCATCCAAAGCTATGCACTTCAGAAAACTCTCAGGTTGCTATGAGTGTCACATGATTGTTGATCCCAGCAGGTTCGATATTTTATCTTAATTTATTAAATTATTACTGAATTTGTTAAATACTTAGTTACATAGAAATAAAGAGAGAGATTAGTTAATTAAGGATGTGTTTATATGATTAAATGATGTTAGGTATCCAATATCACCAAGAATATTTGCATGTCCACAGTGTGGGGAAGTTTTTCCTAAGCTTGAAACCTTGGAGATCCATCAAGCAGTTCGTCATGCCGGTATGTTTTCAATCTTATTTATATTATCTGTTACACCTCGTACTTTATAACTCGGAGTTCAAACATTTATGGTAAGTAAATTTATAAAATTTGGCGTGATTTTAAACAAAAATGGTGACGTTCTTTCTGTGTAAAATACGGAATAGTATTATGCTATTTTTATCACAAAAATACATACGAAAACTAGATTAATTAATGAGACAGCATATTGACGATTTTACAATAACATATATTCTTCTTACCCAAATTACTGAAATCGTTCAGACATATTTTTCCTTTAATTAGTTTAGAAAACATGCATCAATTAAAATATTACTTTGGTCGTTTCATCGTTTGTCTTTTATATTTGTTTTCTAGTAATTGGGGCCGTAAATCTGGCATGTCATGTCGTTATTTTTGGACATGTATGCCCGTTTTGGATATGTATGCACAGCAGCATATTAAAATTATTATAAATAGATAGTACTAATTAATCTAGACGACAAACAACATCAACATTAGTAATCTCTTTTTTTTGGTCAACAACATTAGTAATCTATATTTTTTTTTTTCAATTTTAGTAATCTATATTATTAAAACATAACGATTTTGCCTTGATTTTAAAATTATTTACAAAGTCATGTCACAAAAATTAAACTTTAATTTAATTCTCAAAAAAAAGACATTAAACTTTAATACAAATATTATTTATGTAAACTAAACAACAGAATATTCTCTATCTTATGATAACTAATATTTTCCATATTTTATAAATGATAACTAGATTTTGACCCGTATTTTAAAAAAACGCAGACATTTCCTTTGTTGACGGTTTAAAAAAATTGTACATGAATTAGTAATTTTTTAATTGGAAACATTATAATTTAAAATTTGTTCTAATAAAATGTTTGAGTTTAAAGAAATATTTTTATATTCGACTTTGACCAACAGTCGAACTAATAGATCTGGCAGTCCGTATATAATTAGATTTGTATTTTATGAAAAAAAATCGTTAATTAAAAATCGATAAATTCGGTAAAAACAAAAACTTTCTACAAATCCGTGATCTGATACCAATTGATCCGATAAAAAGTCGGAAAATCTGATAATATTTTTTTAAAAATTGATTAAATTATTTATATACTTATTAATATTATATGAAACTAAATAAATGTGTGATTCCTATAACTTTGTTGATTTTTTTATAATGTAGTTGAAGAAAATGAATAAATGGTTATTAAAAACATAATCTCTTTTTAATTTCATGCATATATTCATATTTGATAGCAAGATTGCTAAATAATGCTATGCACAAAAATAATATTTAAATATATATTTATGATATAATGATTTAAGATATATAGTTTTAATTTGTATTGAAGATATGTATAACATTCGAATGATATGTTGTACCATTATATGGAATATGAGCTGTTTTTCATTAAAAATCGAACACTGATACTACAAATGTCACTTATAAATATGTGACTTCTTCGATATTATATTTTTCAACAATAACAGTATTTAGAAATATGTCACTGTTAATAAATCCATTTAGATGTAATTTTAAACCCAAAAATCTAAAGACAAAATTGTCATTAATGAAAGCTAATAATTCTTTATAAAGATAAGGATATTTTTGGAAAACTTCGAATTTTCATTAAGGGCATAAAACAATAATGATCTTCTTTTAATGGTATTGATAATTCTAATGTTCCTTTTTGAGTTTTAGTATAGTCTCCTAGGTTACTGACAAAAAAGTAATGTTTAAGCTTATATATTCTCCATTTAAATTAGACATCATTTTTAGCGTGAAACGATGAATATAAATATATACATGAAAATTAAAAAAAAAAAATTTACTATGTGATTTTTTAATTTATATAGATGCGTAAATTTTGAGTGTTTAAAAATACTTTAAAACTTATCATACAATTAAATTTTAGATCAAAAATAAATAAAAATACAAACTTATCATATACAATTAATAAGAAAAACTAATATTTTCATATTGATAAATTTTATTTTTATATTATCACTGTTACATTTTCTTCAAACGACATAATAAATTAATTATTAAAGTAAGGAAATACAAGTTTTTTCAATTCTATATACTATTAAAAAGTATGACTTATTTAATCAAAAGTTTCAAAATAATCAGATTTTTTGAGCGTTTAGTGTACCATCCGATATCGAATCGTGGATTAATAGTAGATTTATTTTTTTTACCAGGTTTAATCGGATTTTTAATTAACAAAATTTTGCCAAACTAAATCGGATTAGACAGATCGTCAAATTTATTGGTTCAACCACAGATTTGGTTAAGATACAAAAACATTGCTTAAAAATATCAAACATAATAATATAACAACTGTCTGAAATACTATTATAACAAATTTTAAATTATTTATTTATTTTCTTTACATACTTCTGTGCGTCTTTTAAATCTATTTAATTAAAATAACAATATGACCTATTGATATATGTGTGGTCTAACTATTTTACCACATGCCTCTTATAAATATTTTTTAAAAAAATATACAAAGAAAATTACAAATATAACTAAAAAATATAAAAATTAAATTTCTAAAAAAATATAAAACAAAAAATATATTCAACTCTTCTAAGGCGGATCAAAATCTAGTATATCTTAATATCACAGTTATAGTGTTTTGATCTGAATCTGGGCTGCCTTCCACTTAAGGTGGATTTAAGGATATCCTTCTCAACATCGACACGAAAATAATGTAAAGATTTCTCTAATGTTGTTAACTTTTGATAACATAACAGTGTCGGAGTTAGGGCCAGAGGATTCAGGACGAAACATAGTGGACATCATCTTCAAATCTAGCTGGTTACGAAAGGACAGTCCAATCTACAATATCGAACGTATATTAAAAGTCCACAACACACAGCGCACGATCCAACGGTTTGAAGACTGTCGCGACGCAGTCAAGTCCCATTCACATGCCTCCACCAGAAAAGAGCCTCGATCAGCAGCCGACGGCAACGAACTTCTCCGTTTCCACTGCACCACCGTTTCTTGCTCCCTCGGCTCCCGTGGTTCGACCTCCCTCTGCTCCAACATCCCTGGCTGCCGCGTCTGTACCATTATCCGCCACGGCTTCCACGCCAAAACTCTGCGTTTAGGTGGTGGGTCCAATGAGATTAAGGGTGTGAGAACCACGGCGAGCAGCGGAAGAGCACATGATGCATTGAGGTGCTTTGACCAACGGAGGGCGATGCTTGTCTGCCGTGTGATTGCCGGAAGAGTGAGGCGCGTGCAGAGCGACGCACCGGAAGATGAAAACGATTCTTGCTTGTATGATTCCGTAGCGGGGGCCGCTGGGGTCTACACAAATCTAGACGACTTGGCTGTGTTAAATCCCAAAGCCATACTTCCTTGCTTTGTAGTAATCTACAAAGTTTCCGAGCCTTGAAAAAGAGGGATACTTTTAAACGATTTGGATTTGTAAGTTTTTTGTGTAATATGTGAAGCAACATAATGTAGTATTTAGGGATAATAGCTAATTAATTGTGTAAAATTATGGTGTGGTGTGAAAGACTAGCGTCTCTTTTTCTTTTCATTCATTCTGTCATTTCGATTTTGGCATACATTAGTTGTTTCTCAAAAGATTATAGGGAAACAATTACTTTTTGTCAACTTGGAAAACAATTCTTGAGATAGATCTGAAGTAGGTAAACGTTTTGTCACTTGAAATTTCTTGATAAAAGAAAATTTAATATAGATTGTAGATGAACTGTCTCGATTCTACATAACAGGTCTTGTAGCACTTGAACAACACTAATTGACCACGCCATTTTGGCTGATATGTTTATTTGACAATTTCCACGTTATTATTTTTGGATAAAATAGCATGCTTAAGCCTTGAATTGATTGATCAAACATATATGCTCAAGAAGATAGAATAATAAAGGGTGACTTTATGTTTGCCATAAAAAGAGTAAAGTTGCAGGAAGAAGGGAAATGTGTTTAGCAAAAGCGAGGAGAGGAGTGATTTTTTGGGGTTAAAGGAAGAGTGAAGGTGAGGGATGTTTGCAGGTCGGTTTTATACTGTAGTGGCTAACTAAGTTTATTAATGCGATAATCACGCTTTAGTGCCATTTTGGAGCTTGGACTCCAACCTAATATGCGTTTAATAGATGGAACCCACTCACATCAAAAATAACAATTAAGTTATATTCGTTGATTCACTTCAGAAGTTTTGTATGGAAGAGTATATTTCGTTTTCGTATTCTAATTTCTGGGTTTGGTTTGTTAAAGCTTCTGGAGAACGATCTTTGTTCCTCCGAGGTTTTGACTCTAGGCTTTTTGAAAGTTGCCAGCTTGGTTTTTGGTGGGATTTCAACTGTTGTCGTTTTATGTAATTTTAGTTTCAACTTTAAAGTATTAACTAGATTTTGATGCATTTTTAAAACTCGGATTGTTTCTATTTAAAATATTATATTTTATAACATGTATATATAATTATTTTAGGAAATTATATAATGTATTTTTTGTATATGTGTTGTTTGGAATAGTATGCAGTTTAAAAGAAAACTATTGAAATTGTACAAAATAATAATTTTATTAAAATTAATTTTGTTAACCAAATGATGAATATATTTATTCTAAAACCATACTTTTGTAATTTTGTTGTTATAAAATTGCTCTTAAATAAAATTAGTATAAGGGAGAGAGGCTTATGAATCTATGAAAGGAAGGGATATTTCAAAAGTAGTAGATTTTATGAAATTTGTTGATAAAAAATGTTTTATAAAATTTAACGAGATCTCAAATATAATAAGTGCCCAAATATTGGCTGAATTGATATAATTTCAGAAAGATTACAAAAATATGCATGACCAACTATTTACTTACATATGGTGTAATACATAACGAACCGAAACATAAACAAAACTTCTAAAAACATCTGATACATATTTTCAAATTATTAAATAGCAATTTCACTCCGTGCAAGGCGCAGATCTCAACCTAGTAATGTATATAATACACATTTATATTACAGACACAAAAATTATTTTCTGCATATTACTTTTATAAGTCTGATCGATTATATATGTTTTATCTGATAATAAAATTGCATATCCTTCTCAATGTGTGTTTTAATCTGAAATAATATAATTATTCTTAGTTCTATTTTGAGCTAATAAACATTGAAATCTTTGTTAATAAAATGATATTACTAGTTATTATAAGATTGATCCGGTTAATTGACCAAAACAATAGTCAAAGAATTTCACTATGGATATTTTAATATATTGTCTACTAATATTTTTGCTTACACTTTTATGTTTATCTAATAATTTTAAGGATATATAATTCCTAAACCGGCTAACTAACATGTTAACGTATATATTTTTCTTAAATCATTTTTCTGGGCTGGTTCATAATTGTAATGGATATTATAATTTACATGCTTATAAATTAGATTTTTCAATTTCTTCTATTCAAAACTTCGATAAGCAAAAATTTGACCTCAACCAAATATCTTCCTCTCAACTTGACTGATACAAAATCTGCCAACTGACTCACTTATAATTTCACGAAGCTATTTTTTGAGAAATATGAGGTCAAACAGTGACACATAATAGACAAAAGGATAATATCATCACTTCTTTTTAACCACTTATGCAAATACGTATATTTTTTGCATCATCACCCAGTTACCACATTTAATTTCCATTGTTATTCATCTAAAGTGGCCTTGTATTATCTTTATTAGAGGGAAATATGAGAGATATTTTATTTTACCATATGGAATTTTGTCATTCTTCTATTCAAAATTCAAAATCTGCCTATTTTCTTTATTTTTCAATGCATGGCGGAAAAAGAGTGGATCTGCGGGGTCCCAAATGAATTTGCTTATTCTAAAGAAAAGCCTTGTTCTTTGGAAGACATACCTCGTCTCTGGTACTGCATGTTTCTGCTCTGCAAGAACTTTGAATCATTCTTTTGAAGCTCATATTTTTCATCATAAATTATCTGCTTGCCCACCATCCATCCATGTTATTCGCTTAATTGTTATTCTATACGGTGAGGATGTTGACAGTGAACCCATATTAGGTTATTTACACAGAGAAATGGAAAAATGATTGTTTTATATACTTATAGTTTGTTTCGCAATTTTTTTCATTTTGATAATTTTTTTCAATTACATGGATTATATCTGTTTGCACAAATACCTCGATGAGTGCCGCTCGTTAGTACATAGAGTCCAATCAGTATATCTTGAGACAGTACAAAAATGGGAAACCCTGGAATTAACAATGGGCAATCCTGAGCCAAATCCTAGGTTACTCGAACAAACCATAGTTTAGAAAGCCGGTTTATCTATTTTGATATTTTGAATTGAATATTTAGAATATCAAAGAATTGAAGTAGGTAAGAAAATGTATCTGCTCTAGCTGAAAAAGATATTAAGAGAGGTTTAGTCTATTCTACAATGTCTCAATCGGGTTATATGATATTAGAGCATATCCAATGGGTGATACCAATAAGGTATCTCAACATTTAAGAAAAAAGAAAAAAAAAAAGAAAAATAGGAAAGTAGGAGAGAGACATGGGAAAGTATCTCTGCACTCATACCCTTAAGGCATTTCCAACCCACACACCAAATTTGGTGTGAAAAAAACATCAAATTTGGTATTTTGGTGTTTCACTTTCTTTTTCATCTCCAACCACAAACACCAAATTCCACACCAAAAAGAATATTCTCTATTATTATAATATTAAATTTAGTTTGGTGTCTATTTTTTAATAGTTTTAATAAATAATTATTATTTATACAACTGATTAATTAATAAATAAAATAAAAAATTACAATTGATAAAAAAATATATTAATCAATAATTTGAAAACTGAAGAAATTAATTGGAATAATTTATTTAGTTTTGGTAAATAATAATATTATGTGATAAATTAAGAAAGATGTAAGATTACAATCCGTTAAACAAAATTACAATGCATAAAATATAAATAACCAGAAATAAAATACATCATACTAATTTTCAGAATTAGTATATTCAAACCACAAGTGTTCAATTAAATCATTACGAAGTTTAATATGCGCTTCTCGATCCTTAATTTTTCTATGTCGAGCTAAGAATTCTTGAAATCGAGCATCATCTTCACCCGTCATCTCAACTTCAGCAGCTGGGACTTCTGTTCGTTCTTCAATTGTTGCATCAACATCACGTTCATCCTCTACGATCATATTATGCATTATGATACAAGTTGTCATTATATCATGTAACACTTTCTTACTCCAAAAGCGTGTTGGTCCAGCCACAATTGCAAATTGTGACTGTAATACTCCAAATGCACATTCCACATCTTTTCTACAAGCTTCTTGCTTCTTTGCAAATAATTATTTTTGGGACCACGTGGATCGTGAATTGTTTGAACAAGAGTGGACCATTTTGGATATATACCATCAGCTAAATAATAACCGTATTATAACTTTCCCATTAATAACATAATTAGCGGGTGGAGCAGTTCCTTCAGCTAAATTAGCAAAAAGATGAGACGCCTCTAACACATTAATATCATTGTTAGATCCTGGTAGACCAAAATATGCATGCCAAATCCAAAGATCATAATCAGCTACAGCTTCTAGTAGGAGATCCACTACGACCAACATATTGTCCTTCCCAAGCTATTGGGCAGTTTTTCCATTTCCAATGCATACAATCTAAACTACCCAAACATACCTGGAAATCTTCGGCGTTCTCCAATCTGAAGTAGTCGTTCAACATCATTAGCGTCAGGTGATCGAAGGTAACTACTTCCAAACACCTCGACAATAACACGACATAATCGCTTCATACTTTCTATAGTAGTGGACTCTCCTATTTTGATGTACTCATCGGTGGAATCCGCCGGTAACCCATACGCCAACATCCGAAATACAACATTTATTTTTTGCAAACCAGACAACCCAAGTCTACCAACACCATCTCTTCGCTGGAAAAAGTAATTGTCATGTCTTTATATAGCATCATGAATATGCATAAACAAAGGACGGCTCATCCAAAATCTTCGTCGGAACATCGTCTCCGAGAACAAAGGATTATCTGAAAAATAATCATTAAAGAGATTGCGAGAAGAAATTTCTAGATCACGGTTGATAACTACATGACCCGGAATAGATCCACCGTGGGAACCCTCCGAGTTAGATAGGTTATGAGTGATGAAAAAATTGTTGTTAGCAGTAATTTGAGCTACTACTTGCTTTTCTATATCCTCGTAATAATCATCATCTGAAGAAGAAGATGAAGAAGAAGAAGAATGTAGTATATAAGATGAACTTCCATAGTTGAAATTCATTTTTTGTAAGAATTAATAGAAGATGATGGTGGTATTCATCTTATTTTCCATATATGGTACCCTCTTTATAGTGTGAGTAATTCAATCTTATCCGTTCAATTTTTTCGACCAAAATCTAACCGTTATATTGATCATTCTCATCATATTTATCTCAGTGACCACTATCTAAGAAAATACAAATTGATCTTACCCGTTAAATTTTGTCGACCAAGATCTAACTGTTGCATTGATCAGTCTCATCTTCTTTATCCTAATGACCACTATCTAGAAAAATACAAATTGATCTTGCCGTTGAATTTTGTTGACCAAAATCTAACCGTTACATTGATCAGTCTCATCATCTTTATCAATGACCATTATCTAAGAAAAATACAAATTGATCTTACCCATTGAATTTTTTCGACCAAGATCCAACCATTGCTTTAATCAGTCTCATCATCTTTATCAATGACCACTATCTAAGAAAAATATAAATTGATCTTACCCATTGAATTTTTTCGACCAAGATCCAACCATTGCTTTGATTAGTCGCATCATCTTTATGTCCCTTACCACTATCTAAGAAAAAAACAAATTGATCTTACCCATTGAATTTTGTTGACCAAGATCTAGCCGTTGCATTCACAAGTCTCATCATCTTTACATAAATTATAATTATCTCATAAAAATACCAAAATATCTCTGAATTTTTGTGGCCAAGATGTAACAATTACGTTTGCCTTCACTTGTCTATAAAATGTATACTTCTCGTTGAATGATCACACCATCTTGTATTTATTTTCTTACCATTAATATTCCTTTTAAAATGGCCTCAATTCGCTCTCAATCATATTCTATTGAAGAAGATAAACACTTATGTCATGTGTATCTTGATGTTTCTCAAAATCCAATCATAGGGATAAACCAATCAGGCGATCAATTTTGGACAAGAGTTCAAACTGAATATGAAAAATCTGAGATTTCTCTTACCCAACCAAGACCGAGAAGATCTTTGCAAACCCAAGACATTGTAAGTGTGTATAAATAGATTAAGGTTGTATTTGCTCCTACTTTATTATTTTTTATGTTTTCTAACTTATTTACATTTTTCTCTTTCTTAATATAAAATCAGTTAAACCAAGCGAAGATGTTATTGACACAAGAAGTCAAATACAAGAAAGGGTTTAAATTTGATCACGTCTGGCCAATCCTTAAAGGTATTGAAAATTTTTCAAATAACCACAGCAACAGATCAATTGCATTCTCAGTAGAAAGTCGTAATGCCAAATCGTCTTCATCAATCCAAGATGAGTCATCGCCATCCATTGGTATGAATTCCTTCGATCTAAATTTAAATAGTGAAGAATCCAGTGGTAATTTATCAAAGAGACCAATGGGTGTGAAAAAAGCAAAAAAAAAACAACACTCTGATGAACAATGTAAACAAATGATGGAGCAAAATGATAAGCTTCTAAAAGCTATGGTTAAAGGTACTTCAGAAAGAAACGAAATTAAAAGACAGAAAATAGAGTTACAAAGAAAGAAACATGAGCGTAAAATGTTACTCGCGGATTTGAGTTCTATAACTGATCCAGCAAGACATGCGTATATTGAAAATGAAAGAACGATGATTCTAAGTAGAAGAGCACCAACAACCCAATATGAAGAACACGGAGAAGGTTCTCAAAAACAATATCATGGATCCCAATATCGAGCATATCAAGCTCAAGGAGACCAAGCTCAAGGGGATCAAGCTCAAGGAAGTCAAGTTCAAGGACAACAACCTCAAGATGAAGACCCAAAATCACCAAGTGAGCAACAAGATTTTTCCCAGTACTATAATTTGCTTAGCGGAGGCGGAAATGGATTTCCCGGAATTTATTAGATTATTATTAAAATTTATATTTTGTGTGTTTTATGTGTATTTTTTTAAAATTATGTAATTTTTGTGTGTTTGATTTTAATTGATAATTTTATGTGTGTTTAATTTTAATTATTTGTATTTTTAATTGATGGTATTTATTTGTATTTTTAATTAATTTGCTTATTAATATATGCTAAAAGTATAATTAACTGATATATATTCATTTAAATATATTATTTTAAGATAAAAGTAAGAATAAAAATTATTTTAAGTTTCGGTGTTTTGTGAACAGTGTTACACCAAATATGGTGTAACACTGTTCACAAAACACCAAAAAATTATTTATGCCGTTGGGTTTGTCGTTCGGTTGGAGAGTGAAGCACGTCATATTTGACGTTTTGCCGTTCGATTGGAGTTACTCTTAGATACTTAGTATTACACATGTCATTTATTAAATGGTTTATAGTTTTAGAAGTCTTTTTAATTTTATAAATAAATAAAATGTTATCAAATAATAATTTTAATTTTTGTTTAGAAACTGAGTTACATACTCACCAATAAGGTTGCTCTTAGCTCTAGGTATGAGGTCTTATGGATCCACTTTAAGAGCTTGGGCAGCAGCAACAAGATTTGGAAAAGGAATTGATTGTGATTTTGAACCTGTTCTTTCTGTGACCTTGCAAGGCTAAATACTCATGGGTAACCGATAGCCTTGATTGTGAAATATCAATTGCTTATTGAACACTGTGAATTGCGCAAAAATAGGATACTAATACACAACCTAATAAAAATATATAGAATAGAACCTAATGAGATAGAATAAAATAGGTACAAGAAACCCCAAACTAAATAAATGGGCTTATTAATGTTTCAAAATCAAATAGATGTATTATCATAATCTCGAGCGGTCAGCTGTTAACTGATTGGTCACAGGTTCGAATTAGAGGGGAAGTCAGACTTCTGAAACTTGAGTGAAATATGAATAAAATATTAATAAATAACAATTTACTAAATATAACTATGAAATAATAATAACAAATTAAATAAAATGTTATTTCAAATCTTTCTTCTAATAACGTGTCTTATCCGGAAAATGGATATCCCACGAAAATATTTGGATTTTAATCCTTCTTCTTTTTTCTCCATGCGAATCAACCCGTCGGGTATGAATTTTACTAATCAGTAATAATAATGTAGTTTCTTATACTGAAATTTCATGAGAAATAAATGATTTAATTTTCTGGTCAAATAAAATTACTATGGTTTGAGAGATAGGCGGTGGTTTACCATGTGGCGGATGTCAGTGTTCGAGTCCGCTTATCTCCAAAATGTTGGTCTCTAACTAAAAGGGTAAATGTTTGAGCTTGAGAAGCTTCTCGCCGTGTAGGTCCAAAAATACAATTTTTAATTTTCTTCTAAAAAATACAAAATTGAGATTTTCTAGAGCGTGATAGACTTCTTACTATTAGAAGACTGGATTCCAGAAAAACTAAAAGAAAATTCTGTATTAGTCGAGGCAAATCTATTATAACATGGAGTGTGAATCAAACTCACATTTGAATTGAAATTGAGATACTGAAAACGGATATCTCTTGAAAATATTTTGAGTTCAATCCTTAATTTTTATTTCCACTCAGATCAACCCGCCGACTTGGCTTATAGATTCCATTTTTAAATGTATACGCCTTTTTGTGTCAATTTGAAATTGATAAAAAATTCCTAAAAAAGTAATTTTTAATTATATGTTTGTTATTTGATATGAAAAAAAAATATTTGACTAATCTGGCTGACACTGAATTTGATAAAATGAAATGATTGAATAATTGAATAATAAAATTATTAAGGAATAGCCGTTGAATGAGAAAAGTCTTTTGGTTTGATTAATCTTCCAATCAAAAACTTCATTTCAGTATAAGATATTACTAGAGATTGACACGCACGTCCGCACGGATATTTGTTCTTACATTTTTATACATCAATATTTATTTTTCATAATTAGTGTTATATATTTTAGATGTATCATAATGTAACTAATTAGATTCAAAAGACCTGTCGAGAAAAAAAAAGATTCAAAAGACCTAGACCGAATCATGTAATATGGTTATTTTTGGTACATATATTCAAATCCATTTTAGATACATTGGTTATTTAGATATTTATAGGTTCCTATACATTGAACCGAACTCACCCTAACCGAGAAGGACCCAACTCAAAACCCACACATTAATTTATAATATTCAAGCATGGCCAAATTTCTAACTAAAAAAGTAAATGTTTGAGATTGAGAAGCTTTTGGCTGTGTAGGTCCAAAACACACAATTCTAAAAATAAAAAAAATGAGATTTTTCTGGAGCATGATAGACTCCTTCTTACTATTAGAAGACCGGATTCTAGAAAAACTAAAAGAAAATTATGTATTGGTCGAGGCAAATCTATTATAACATGGAGTATGAATCAAACTCACGTTTGAATTGAGTGAGATACTGAAAAATGGATATCTCTTGAAAATATTTTGAGTTCAATCCTTTTTTTTCCACTCAGATCAACCCGCCAACTTGGCTTATAGATTCCATTTTTAAATGTATACGCTTTTTTGTGTCAATTTTAAATTGATAAAAAATTCTTAAAAAAGTAATTTTTAATTATATGTTTGTCATTTGATATGAAAAAAAGATTTCACTAATCTGGCTGACATTGAATTTGATAAAATGAAGTGATTGAATAATGAAATTATTAAGGAATATCCGTTGAATAAGAAAGGTCTTTCGGTTTGATTAATATTCCGATCAAAAACTTTATTTCAATATAAGATATTACTAGAGATTGATCTGCGCGTCCGCGAGGATATTTGTTCTTACATTTTTATACATCGATATTTATTTTTCATGATTAGTGTTATATATTTTAGATGTGTCATAATGTAACTAATTTGATTCAAAAGACTTGGACAGAATCAGATAATATGGTTATTTTTGGTACGAATATCCAAACCCGTTTTAGATATATTTGTTATTTAGATATTTTTAGGTTCCTATACATTGAACCGAACTCACCCAAACCTAGAAGGACCGAACTCAAAATCCACACGCGTGGGGCCTAATTTCTAATTAAACAAGTAAATGTTTGAGCTTGAGAAGCTTCTGGCCGTGTAGGTCCAAAAACACAATTTTTAATTTTCATCTAAAAAATACAAAATTGAGATTTTTCTGGAGCGTGATAGACTTCTTACTATTAGAAGACCAGATTCCAGAAAAACTAAAAGAAAATCATGTATTGGTCGAGGCAAATCTATTATAACATTGAGTGTGAATCAAACCCACGTTTGAATTGAAATTGAGATACTGAAAATGGATATCTCTTGAAAATATTTTGAGTTCAATCTTTTTTTATTTCCACTCAGATCAACCCGCTAGATTCTATTTTTAAATGTATACGCTGCCTTTTTGTGTCAATTTAAAATTGATAAAAAAATTCCTAAAAAAGTAAAATTTTAATTATATGTTTGTTATTTGATATGAAAAAAAAGATTTGACTAATCTGGCTGACATTGAATTTGATAAAATGAAATGGTTGAATAATGAAATTATTAAGGAATAGTCGTTGAATGAGAATGGTCTTTCGGTTTGATTAATCTTCCGATCAAAAAAATTATTTCAGTGTAAGATATTAACATTTGTATACATTGATATTTATTTTTTATAATTAGTGTTATATATTTTAGATGTGTCATAATGTAACCAATTAGATTCAAAAGACCTCGACTGAATCAGGTAATATGATTATTTTTGGTACAAATATCCAAACCCGTTTTAGATACATTAGTTATTTAAATATTTATAGGTTCATATACACTTGACCGAACTCATTCAAACCGAGAAGGACCCAACTCAAAACCCACACATTAATTTATAATATTCAAGCGGGGCCTAATTTCAAAATAAAAAAACGATACCCGAAAGGAACAATGGATAGCCAATATTCATGCCTAACTGATTTTATAAACTAATAAAAAGACTATTTCTATGTGTTTTGTTTAAATTAAGTGAAAAAGAAAGAATTTTTTATTTAGTAAAATATTTATACGGAATGAAAAATTAAGTGATAATAAATGTAACATATTTTTATTATTTAATTTAAGTTATTATTTTATTCAGAAAACATGTCTTTAAATTATGTTTTTGACTATATAATCTTTCACAGATTGAAACTAAAATAAGAAATATTTTAGTAAAACAAACTAAACTGAACGTTTAACCATATGCAAAACATAATTATTTTTACATTTTTGATTTTATAGTTGACACAAAGTTAATATTGATTAAATAATAAATAAAAATTTGTACTATTATTATTATAATAATATAATTAATTATGTGAATTATTGTTAAGATAATATAATTACTAAAATTGTTAAACTAAGTGAAATATGGCAATACAATTAATGTAATACTATTATTCATGTTTTCAAACAATTCTCATTTTTACTATTAAACATGTTTCCAAACAGTAATAAAATATACTTCGGTTTTAATAATATACTAGATTTTAACCTGCACGCCCGTGCGAATGTATATTTCAAAAATATATATCTATTTATTTTTCATGTCAATATAAAAACTGGATATAAATTTTAAATCTGAAGAACCGATCACGATCCGAAAGAATAATACCAAACTCGAACCAATATTGATTAAATATCCAAATTATTCAAAATTTTGATATTTAGACAACCGAAATCATAACCAATTCTAACTGAAGTATTTTGGATATCAAAATGTATCCGAAAAAGATTTATATATATTAATAATTTTTAGTTTTAATGTAAAAACATCCAGAATATATATGATACTTTTAGGTTGGTTTAAATACTTAAAAATATATAAACATAGTCAAATATAAATATCTAACATAGTGAAAGTATATTCAAAACAGCAAAAATATTTATAATAATTATTGATTTTTGATAAAAAAAATTTAACCAAACCAATTTATATGTTAAGTTTAGGTATTATGATACATGTTACTCATATTTATATACAATATATTATTTTATTTATAGATTTTAAGAAATTCAAAATATATAATGTTTTTTAAAAAATAATTTAAATGGGTTATCCGAACCTGAGTTGAACTCGCAAAGATCCGAATATAATTCGAACTGAAATTTAAAACTATCTGAATAGGGCTGAAATCTTTGACCCCGGAAACCCAAACAGATCCGAAACAAACCCGAATGGATACCTGAACGCCCAGCCTTAGTCATAATTCGAACTGAAATTTAGAAATATATGAATGAGGCTGAAATCTTTGACCCTGAAGACCTAAAACCCAAATAGATCCAAAACGAACCGGAATGGATACCTGAATGCCCAACCCTAGTCACTATCTATCTTATTAAAACAGAAACATTACAACTTCTTCTATGTGGATTTTAAAGTTGGACCTTATGTAATTAATGCTATATTAATCTACTTATTATTAGACATGCCTTTTTATAAATAATTAATATCAACCATTACTATAGTTTTTCACTTCTTACCTTATTATTATATCCACTACGCATGTTTCCTTATATTGCATATATTTTACTACTCTCTCTGTTTCAATATGTAAGTAGTTTTGCCTAAAAGCACAAATTTTAAGAAAGTTGTTATTTAAAATATATATATAATTTAATCAATGAATTCAACCAATTTTAAAAAACCTAACATTATTTCATTGGTCACACAATATCCAATAAATGAAAAATGTGCATTGAAATATGTAAACTACTTATATTGTGAAACAAACTATTTTTGGTAGAACTACTTATATTAAGAAACAAAGGGAGTATAAGCTAGATACATCCACTAGCATATTATACTATAAGATAGATTATTAATAATAAATCTACTAACATATAATACTATACGACAGATTACTAATAATACAATATATTATCTGTATTTATTAACTTCATCTATCAATATTAACAATACTATGAAGACGACTAACTCTATACTTTGAACCTATAAACCATGATATACTAATTTATAACAAAAATGATATTACTGTTACAAATTAGTTTTTATAAAAATTATTTATAGCAGCAATTTGTTATATAAGATAAATTTAATCATAACCTAAATCTTTTTTTTCCTGTTCAGAAAAAAAAACCTACGAATATATACCATTAAGTTAGCTAAAAATCTTCCGAATAAATAGTAAATCTCACCAACCCAGAAAAATGAATTAAAAATATAACAAAATATATTATGTTTGAAATTTAGCTCACTAGATCGGGTATAAATCTGTTCATTTCAGGTATGAGTTCTTCGAGTTCTCAACATTTGGATCTAAGTAGGTATTTGGTTTTTTTGTCCGGGTCGATTTTCTGTAGTTCCGGATTATTCTAAATTTTTATATTATAAATCTTAAATAATATATAACATGTATATAAAATATGTGAATCAAAAGATAAATCCGCACAGGCGCGCGGGTCATGATCTAATTATGTATTATATATATATATATATGTCATCATATAATTAATTGTATTGATCCATCATATAAATAATCATATAATTAATAGTATGTGATATGTACCATTTTATAAATAATCATATATATTATATTCTTAAAGTTTAATGTGAAATATAAAAATCATAATTTAAGTTGGTGTATGAAATTAATCTTTTTGTTGTATTTTTCTTATATATACTAAAACATTTTTAATAATGGTTAGTGAAAAATATTTTAGTAAAAATAAAATTTTGAATATATCCATATTTTAAATCAATTTTTGATATAAATCAAAAATAATTATCTTGATTTGAAATATGTATATAAAAATTAAATTTTATTTTATGATTATTTTAGACAAAACAATGTTTTTAGATAATTAGATTAGTCCATTTTGTACATTTTAAAACTGATATAGTGGATTTCCAATTTTTGTTAATAACATAAGCCATTACTTTTTTTTTCTTGACATACTTTTATCCATGTTTAAAAATTTTAATTTTTTGCATTAGTTTTCTATGAATTATTATTAATTTTATGATTTTTTTTTTGAAAATTGAACTCTTGAAATTTTTATATTTGACTAAAATAAATAAGGTAATAATAATGTTATTAAAAATTGTTTTATATAATATACTATTTATATTTTAGTTTGTGTTTTTATTTTCACGATAAAGAATCGTAAATAAAAAAATTTAAATATAGTGACAAAATTGTAAATAAAAACAAATATATAAAGAAGATTGTTTAATTTATTGTAAAAATGGTTAAATATTTAAATAAAAAAGTATTAAATATGTTATTCATGTTTCTAAATAGTTCTCATTTGTTATTAATTTATTGAAAATACAATGATTAAATGTGTAAATAAAAGAAAGTCTACATCTCTACTATCTATATTTCCAAACATATCTCATTTATTCTATTATCTTTGTTTCCAAACAATCCAATTGTGTACTTCAACTTTAATAGTATAGATTGTTATTAATTTATTGAAAATACAATGACTAAATGTATAAATAAATGAAAGTCTACATCTCTACTATCTATATTTCCAAACATATCTCATTTATTCTATTATTTTTGTTTCCAAACAATCCAATTGTCTACGTCAACTTTAATAATTTAATAATATAGATAGACTCACATATTTTCTTATCGGTTAAACTTTATGAGTCATTAACCTCTATTTATTAAGATACCCTCATTAATTAATACATGAAGTGTTGTAGGTTTGCCCGTCTTTATATTTGCTAGCCTAAGCTATCGGAAACACGAAAGGTCAACCAATAATAGATGACACCGTCAGGGGTAAACGAGAATACTTGCCACAAGCGATAACTTTGATTTCTCCTAATCAAAACACACAAAAAATGAAAACAAAAATGGGATTTGAAAAGAAATGATAATAACAAAGTTTTTAGTTGAAAGCCCATTGTTTTATGAGAACAGTCTCAAACCACTAGTCATAAAACCACTCATTCTACTAAGTCCTATAACTAATTAAAGCCGACATGAGCGAAATAATCAAACAAAGTAGCAACTTGACAACAAAGAGTAGTTGACTTCTAACTCGTGTCCCCTTACAAAACCAGAACCAAAACTTAGACAATAATGTCACTCATCACATTTGCTGCTTCCCCTCTTGTTATTACCCCAACCGTTAGATCTTTCACCTTCACACCACCTCATCGTCGCTCCAATCACACCGTAATGTCCGCCGTCCGATCTGAGACCACTTCAACATGTCCTGTTCTGACCAAGTTTCAGAATGACTGTGCCACCCCTACCCCGTTCTTACGCGAAGTAGCCAACGCCCTTGCTGATGACATGCAAGCCGGTCTAGCTGTCCATGGAGGAGGAGATCTCGAGATGATCTTGACTTATGTCGACGCTTTGCCTTCGGGGTCCTTTTTATTTCCCTCTTAATCATTTCATTATGCTTTGTGATCTAAACATAATTTAAAAGTTTGACTTCTTGCAAAACAAGTTTGAGTTTGATCTTCTTAGGATCCTTTGAGTAATGTTTTTCTCTTGTAGTTACACGTTAGACTCACCAAGAGAACTTGATTAATCGCTTGTAGGAAGGAGGAAGGTTTGTTCTATGCATTGGATTTAGGGGGAACAAACTTTCGGGTGCGTAGCGTACAGCTAGGAGGAGAGGAAGAACGTGTCGTAGCTACCAAATCTGAACAGCTATCTATTCCTCAAAAGCTTATGATTGGTACAAGTGAGGTAACGAATGACTCAAATCCTTTTTTTTTTAATACATCAATGAGTGTTACTAATCAATAAGGTTCTGTGATGAATGTTTTCAGGAACTCTTCGGGTTCATCGCTTCGAAGCTTGCAGATTTCGTTGCAAAGGAGGAGCCAGGGCGGTTTAGGTTGGAACAAGGGAGGAAAAGGGAGATCGGGTTTACTTTCTCCTTCCCTGTGCATCAAACCTCCATTGACTCAGGAACGCTTATCAAGTGGACTAAAGGCTTTAACGTGTCTGGAATGGTGAGTTCATGTTTCTGTTTACCAAGTTGTTATTTAAATGTGGTAGTTAAAAATGTTGTTTGCAGGAAGGTAAAAACGTGGTTGCCTGTTTAAATGAAGCTATGGAAGAACATGGACTTGATATGCGAGTTTCTGCTCTCGTATGTCTCCTTTTTACTATTAAAATTAATAGATGGATAATTCTTGTCTTGTGGGCATAGTAACCTTGTTGATGTGTAAAGGTAAATGATGGAGTGGGAACATTAGCTGGAGCAAGGTATTGGGACAAAGATGTGATGGCCGGTGTGATTCTTGGCACTGGGACAAACGCTTGTTATGTTGAGCAGAAGAATGCAATTCCTAAACTCCAAAACAAATCTTCTTCTGGCACAACGGTATCATTGATATTGATTTTCTTATATGTACATAGTTTTGTTCTGTTCCCCTGCTTATACTTTTTTGAATTTTAATTAGATCATAAACACAGAGTGGGGAGGTTTCTCTAAGTGTCTTCCACGAACCATTTTTGACCAAGAGATGGATAAGGAAAGCTTAAATCCTGGTGAACATGTAGTAGATCTTTCTCATGCAACATTATGTTTTTGTTTTTGTTAGTGTATGGTGTCACCAATTCTTATAGTTGTTAATTTTTTTATGTGTGGATGAAGTTATATGAGAAGATGATCTCAGGGATGTACCTTGGTGAAATTGTAAGGAGGGTTTTGCTTCATATGTTTAAAGCGGGTGAATTGTTCGGACAATCAGTTCCTGTCAAACTATGCACTCCTTTTGCAATCAAGTACTTACCATCTCTCTCACTATCTTTCTCCAATTAAACCCATTTCTCTATAAACTTTCCCACTTCAAGGTACGGTTTGGTTTGGTTTGGTTTGTATATCTTAAAACTGGCTGTTGATTTTAGGTATGAAAATCTTATGTATGCTTTTTACTAGTAGTTTTTATTTATTATAATTGGTATATTGATTCTGTAATAGGAGCCAGGATCTATGCAAAATGCAAGAGGACAATACAGATGATCTTTCAAGTGTTGGATCAATCCTATACAACATTTTTGAGGTAAGTTGTTAATATATAAAGAAAAACAATCACGTCTATAGATTGGATCAATTTATTGACTCAATCAAGATACTGGAAACAGGTAGAGGCGGATCTGAAGGCGAGGAGGAGAGTGGTGGAAGTGTGTGACACAGTAGTGAAACGCGGTGGACGTCTAGCAGGAGCTGGTATAGTGGCAATTCTGGAGAGGATTGAGAGAGAGACAAAAAGACTGACTTCAGGTCAAAGAACCGTTGTGGCTATGGACGGTGCACTCTACGAGAGGTACCCGCAGTATCGACAGTATATGCAAGATGCACTAGTTGAGCTTCTTGGTGATGACCTTGCAAGGCACGTTCATATTAAACATACCAAAGATGTGTCTGGGCTTGGTGCTGCTCTTTTGGCCGCTACTAACTCCATTTATTAGTAGTTGCACGTCTACTTCGTGAGTAAAAGACTTGGTGCAATACTGCTGCTCTTCTTTTTCTTCTCTTTTTACTTCATGAGTTAAACACGCATTATGTTATCTCTAATATATAAGAATTGTTAAATTCAAGCTCTGTATACTATGCCACTAAGTAGAGGTGGTTTATTCCACATAAGCTTTAGCTCATTTTTATATCAAGTGAAAAACATAGTGGTTTTCATCTCTCCTTGTATGCTTAACTAATTTATGATTCAGCTATTGATTGTTAATTAAATTCAAATCCAGTTATTTGGTGTATGTTTCTTGTAAACTGAGAAAGAAGATGATGAGAATGTTCTGAGTTTATTCACGTCGTGTATGTTACATATATACTTGTTACAATGTGATCTCAGCATACGAGATTCTCTGTTATCCAATATCTATCAGAGTCTATCTCAACAATATATATCTCAACAACTAACTTGATCTCCAAGACTCATATCACACCAAACCGTAGACCGGTTTGCCATAACCCAACATAACCATCGCTAACACTCCCCCTCAAGTTGGTGCATGGAGGTTTTGAACACCCAACTTGGACAGTAGATAGTGAAACGCAGGCGCCCCCAAAGCTTTAGTCATGATGTCCGCTAGCTGCTCTGTTGTACGCACATGTCGTGTCACAATACTCTTGTCTTGGACTGCATCTCTAACACTGTGACAGTCAGCTTCAATGTGTTTCGTACGCTCATGAAACACGGGGTTAGCTGCAATATACAAGGCCGACTTACTGTCACAGAACATCACCATAGGCTCTGAGTGTTCGACACCGAAATCTCGCAGAAGCCGTTTGAGCCACTTAAGCTCACGAAGCGCCACTGCCATGGACCTGTACTCTGCTTCAGCTGAGGAGTGAAACACTGTGTCCTGCTTCTTCGTCTTCCAGGAGATAGGAGAATCACCCAACAACACAATAAAAGAAGATAATGAGCGCCGGGTCTTTGGACAGGCTGCCCAATCTGCATCACAGAACACTCGAAGCTTCAGGTCACTCACAGCTTTTAGCATAATCCCTTGTCCAGGACATCCCTTTAGATACCTCAACACACGAACCAGTGCATCCCAATGAGCTTCTCTCGGATGCTGCATTACCTGCGAGAGCACATGCACTGCATAGCTGAGCTCTGGTCTTGTTATAACGAGGTACACAAGTTTGCCGACAAAACGTTTATACCGCGCTGGATCCTTACAAAACGGTCCTTTGTCAGACAAAAGCTTATGGTTCTGCTCCATTGGCGTTGATACTGGTTTGCATCCAAGTAGACCAGCCTCTGCCACTACATCCAATGCATACTTCTTCTGAGTCAAGAACATCCCTTGCGGTCCTCTTGCAATTTCTATACCAAGAAAGTACTTCGCTTTCCCCAAGTCTTTCATCTTGAAGCAGTTACTCAAGTGTTCTTTAAACTTCACTACCATCTTCAAGTCGTTACCTGCGATTATCAAGTCATCTACGTACACGAGAACACGCAGTGATCTATCGCCTTTGATGTATGTGAACAGAGAGTAATCAGAGTAGCTCTGTTTGAAACCGAATTTCTTCAACGCAGTGGTCAGCTTCTCGAACCAACAACGCGGAGCTTGTTTCAGTCCATACAAGGACTTTCTCAAGCGACACACGTTCCCTTCTCCACATGTCTCGAACCCTGGTGGCATTCTCATGTAAACTTCCTCTTGTAGATCTCCGTGTAGGAAGGCATTGTGCACGTCCATCTGGTGCACTTCCCAGTTCCTAGCAGCGGCAACTTCTAGTAACGTGCGAACCGTAGTTAACTTCGCTACAGGTGCGAAAGTCTCATCATAGTCCCTTCCTTCCACCTGCCTGTTTCCACATACAACTAACCTCGCTTTGGGTCGTTCCACTGTTCCATCGGAGTTAAACTTGTACTTATAAAGCCACATACATGCTAGTGCCTTTTTTCCTTCAGGTAGCTTAGTTACATCCCAAGTTCTTTGATCCTCAAGAGCTGTTACTTCTACCGCCATTGCTTCTCTGAATCGTGGATCCAGCATAGCTTCTTTGAAGTTTCGTGGCTCTCTCACTGAGGATATAGCTGCAAGAAATACTTGATGCTTCTCAGAGAACACTGCATCGCTAACATAGCTTGAAATAGGATAAGACGACGTACCTTGGACCGTAGAGGACCTTGATGAAGTTGCAGTCGGTGGAACGAGAGTGGTGTTATGTTTATCTAGACACTGAGAGTTGTAAGCAATGTAGTCTTTGAGCTTGACAGATGGTTTAGGAACTCGATGCCCTCTCCCTAGCTGTTCCTCTTGATTCACTTCCGACACAGAACCATCAGTCTCAGTAGTATCAGTGACATTTCCAACTTCCTTCTCAGCTCCTGACTCTGCCTGTATGGTAGCAACATCACTACTCCCCCTTAACTCCTCGACTGCGACCTCGTCATATATAACACCAATAGTAGGAGAGACCACCGGAGTAGTGTTACCGGACTTGACAGTGGTCACCTCATCAAATGGAAATGAAGCCTCGTCAAACACAACATCCCAAGAGACAAATATCTCCTCACTCTCCATGTCATAGAGTTTCCAACCTCGCTTCCCAAATGGATAACCTATAAATGCGCACCTTCTACTTCGTTCTTTAAATTTGTCTTTGCTGCGAGATAACTTGTGAGCAAAGCATAAACACCCAAACACCTTGATCTCGTCATAAGAAGGCGGTTTGCCATGTAAACATTCATAGGGCGTTTTCCCACTTAGCAAACTAGAAGGCGTCCGGTTGATTACATGTGCAGCAGCAATAACACACTCTCCCCAGAACTTCACAGGAAGATTAGCTTGAAACATAAGCGACCTAGAAACATTCAGTATGTAACGGTGTTTGCGTTCAACTCTTCCATTTTGCTGTGGAGTGGACACACACGACGTCTGGTGGATGATACCGTTTGCTGAAAAATACTTCGACAGACACACGAACTCAGTCCCATTGTCGCTTCGAACCTTTTGGACATGTTTACCAAACTGCCTTTGAACGAGAGCACAAAAGTCTGGTAAAACAGTCTTGACTTCTGATTTCTCAAGAAGCAATTGAATCCAGACGGCTCTGGAGTAGTCATCGACGATAGTAAGGAAATAGACAGCTCCACAAGTAGATGGCTCGCGGTAAGGACCCCAAAGATCGACATGTATTAACTCAAATGCAACAGAAGCTTTATTGAAACTTTCAGAGAATACACCACGGGTTTGTTTGGATTTGAAACAAATGTCACAACCACCAAACTTTTCCTTATTATCTAAAACACCAGAAACAAATGGTAAATTTCCTAAAACACCAAAAGCAGGATGCCCCAATCTCCGATGCCACAGATTCTTGTCCTCAGCGGCTTTGACTCTGTAGCCTCGTGCCAAAGTAACACCCGGTAAACATACACTCCACCTCGTTCTTCACCGGCTCCAATCAGGGTCCTCGTAAAACGGTCCTGCAACACGCAAAGAGTGTCAGTAAACATGGCCAAACACCCAGTCTGCTTGAGTAATTTCGAAACAGATAACAGCGTGCAGTTCAGATTAGGAACAAACAAAACGTTTCTCAACACAAGCTTATCAGAGAGGCGTAATAAACCATTCCTGGAAGCCTTTACTTGGCTACCATCAGCGAAACTAACAGGACAATAGGCTATCTCCACTGTATCGGTTAGCAAACTAAGATCACCGGTCATGTGGTGAGATGCCCCAGTGTCAAGTATCACCTCACCCGTTTGACGCTTACCGTTCAGTTTGTCTGGAATGGGAGTCGGTTTCTGCTGATCAAGCAGAGCAGACAACGAAGCCCATTGCTCCGGCGTGAGACCACCAACTCCAGACGTTGCTGCCTGAGCTACATTGGATCGAGGCTGCTGACTGCGACCTCGTCCTCTTCCTCTGCCACGACCACTACGATCACCTTGATTGCACTCTGTCCACCAATCAGTAAACCCGACGAGTTGCCAGCAGTCCTTCTTGTCATGTCCAGGTCGCCCACAGTGAGAGCACACAACAGCTCCTCCACGACTACGAGCTACAGCTGCAAGCGTTGACGAGTTCTCGGTAGCATTGACCTCTGCTTTCGTTGAGAACCCTACTCCTTCTTGCTTGCTCTCCACGCGAGATGACTCGAGACGTCTCTCCTCTCTCACGACTCTCTGGTACACGGAGTCGAGATCGGGCATAGGCTCCATCCCGATGATATTAGTGCACACATTGCCGAAGCGCGCATCATCGAGCCCCATCAAGAACGTATGCACTTTCTCCTCCTCGTATTCGGCTAGGAACTTCTCCGATGCTCCACATGTGCACTTTGGAAGCGGCTTGTAGTTAAGAAGCTCTTCCCACTTCCGCACAAGACGACCAAAGTAGTCCATAACAGAGGAACCACTTTGCTTACAAGCCGACAACTCAGATCTCAGCTGATGAACACGAACTGCGTTTCCAACTGAGAATCGTCTTCTCAAATCACTCCACATCTTGTGAGCGTCAGGAGTGAAGGTCACGGTGGATCTGATCGCCGGAGATATGGACGCTCTCATCCATCCCACGATCATGGAGTTCACCGTTCTCCACTTCTCTGCTTCTACCGGTTGATCAGTCTCACTCGGTAACTTGAGGGTACCGTCAATGAATCCGATCTTACGCTTCGCACGAAGCGCGTTCTCCAGCTCCGACGACCACTCTCCATAGTTCTCTCCTGTAAACTGGACAGATGAGATGGATACTCCTGGGTTATCAGAGGGATGGAGGTAATACGGTGACAACACACTGTTGTTTTCGCTACTTGCGGTTTTGATAATTTCTTTAGACATGATCTCTTTCTCAATCGTTTTCTTTCAATGGATTTTTCAGATTGGCTCTGATACCATGTAAACTGAGAAAGAAGATGATGAGAATGTTCTGAGTTTATTCACGCCGTGTATGTTACATATATACTTGTTACAATGTGATCTCAACATACGAGATTCTCTGTTATCCAATATCTATCAGAGTCTATCTCAACAATATATATCTCAACAACTAACTTGATCTCCAAGACTCGTATCACACCAAACCGTAGACCGGTTTGCCATAACCCAACATAACCATCGCTAACATTTCTCTAAAATTAATTAGATTCTGTAGTATAATTTCAAATCTCAAGTATTCAGAACAAAAATTAATTAAAGCACAAAGCTAATTCATTTACGAATCTCCGATAAGAGACCTCACGCTCTCTAACGATGAAGAGGAAAACTATGACGAATTGTCCGATGTGTTGAGATCGACGATTGGAGGACAGTGACAAGCCAACAGGGAGGAGCTAACGGCTATAAACTGATCTGCAGCAAACTCGAGACGAAGATAATAAGATATCAACGATTAAAAAATTTAAATTTAAATTTTAATTATCCAATTAATTGTTTATGGAAAATGACAATATCGTAATTTATCATATTTTTTAATGGCTCTGATATCCGTATACTTTCGAAAGAAGACCGACTACCGCCTAATGACCGTACATCAGAGCAAGTCGGGTAACCCGTCGAAAGCATCCAAAAAGACCGCCGATTTCATCCCATGTTAATTGACATTGGCCTGCACAAAACAAACCCATATCCGTAATTTATCATATTTAATGAAATTTAATTTAGTTATTTTAGATTTGAGTGATAGTTTAAGAAGAAAATTTTAGTCTAGTGTTATATGAGATCAATTTTTAAAAAACTATAATAAAAATATTTATAATAGTGTAGTATTAATTACACATCAAAATTTTTTTACAAAATGAAATTTTAAAATTTAAAATAATAAAAATATAAATATGTTTATAAATGTAAATTATACATTTACATATATCAACAAAAGAATATCTATATAATAGTTATTCTAAAACATATAGTTTTATTTAAAAATACTTAGATAGAAAATATAAGTAATAGATTGAATATATTTTCATTGGAAATGTATTTAAATCAGTTACACTTTAAAATGATAAGAAAATATTAAGATAGATTCACACATAGCACATATAAAAGATCGAATTATAACAAAATATAGACCGTAAAATTATTAAAGAAGCAAAAATAGAGATTTTGAAAAAAAGAATAATAATCATTTACAAAAAAATGGATATCATTTCTCAAAATGTCATTATTTTTTATAATGCATTTAAAACATATTAGAGATTTTTGGCACTATATTCTGATTTGTACTTTAATATGTTGTAATTATATTAAATTTATTTATTTATTAATTTTTTAATTTATATTTTATATAGTCTTAAATGTGTTATTTTCATTTTTATATACCTTATTTCTTCCCAACATCAATTTAAAAAGTTAGGGAAAATCGCATAAAAAACCTTCAAAATAACACCTATTGACACTTTAAACCTTGAAGTTTTTCGACTAACACTTTAAACCTTCAAAGTGGCATTTGTATCATAAAAACTTTCAACTTGGCTTATTTTTTCATCAAGTAAAAAAATGACCCGTTGAACAGGTAAATATGATGATGTGTAAGTTTTTCGAAAAAATAATTGTTCAACTAATAAAATCAATAAAAATTAGATTAAAAATCAGGCAACTAAATAAAAATTCAGAAAATTAAATAAAAATTTTAAAATTTAAAAATAAAATTAAATAAAATTTTAGATATTAATAACATTTCAAAAATAAATACGATTAAATTAAAACAAAAAAGATTAAATAAAAACTCAGAAATTGAAGAAAAATTATAGAAAATCACAAAATTAAAAAAAAAATCATAATAGTTTTTTTAATTACAAGTTTATTTTTTAAGGAAAAAAACATATAAACGTTGACAATAAAAATTTTAAACATATCACTGATGGTGGTATCTCATATTACTATTAACAATGACGTTTTGAAGTCTCTCAAATGATAGCTTTTTTTTTTTTGCTGAAATTTTAAATTGATTATCAACAAAAAGAAAAAATTACAGGCCACCAAGGTCTATGCTTTCAAAACATGAACACAATCAATAGGAATGAAATAGAAAAGATGTTTATCCTTAAGGTCGACCCATCCAACGCTGCATCATTTCCGTGTAGAAAGATGGGCGTCGATGGCGTAAGGAGGAGATCCTATTTTTTATGGTCTCAAATGATAGTTTCCGAAATCAACCTTAAAATGACGGTATATATGTCTATCAATTTCAACAACCATCAATTAAAATTGTATCTACCATTTTAAAAAACCTTGATATATCTATCGTTTTAAATGACGGTTGTTGAAAATATAGTTATTGACATATCCACCATCATTTTTAAGGATGATATCGGAAAATATCTTTAGAAATATGTCAAAACAACATTGTTAATGGTTATGTGAGAAACCACCTATCGTCAACAGTGATATTTTTGAAATTGTTATTGTTAATGATGATATATTTCTTTTTTAAAATAATCTTGTAATTTTAAAAAGTAATATGAATTTTTCATTTTTAAAATATTGTGATTTTTCTTTCAATTTTAATTAATTTTCTGAATTTTTATTTAATTACTGTATTTTTAATTTAATCTTACTTATTTTTGAAGTTTTATTTAATTTTGTAATTTTTTTTAATTTTCGAATTTTTGTTTAGTTTTTCTGAATTTTTTATTTAGTTACCTGATTTTTTTTAATTTTTAAATTTTTATTATTTTTTATTGATTTTATTAATTAAATAATTTTTTTTTCGAAAAAACCTACAAATCATCATATTTACCTGTTCAACAGATCATTCTTTTACTTGATGGAAAAATAAACCAAATTGAAAGTTTGTATGATACAAATACCACTTTGAAGGTTTAAAATGTAGTCGAAATTTTTTAAAGTAAATGCCACTTTTAAAGTTTTTTAATGCCATTTTCCATAAAAAGTTATTAATATTTTCCAGCTTTTTACTATATATGTTAATAACTATATATTTTCATTGAAAGTGTGATGATGTTACTTAAATGCTTTTTAATTATTTTTTATATGTAAAATATTTATAGTAATATAATAGTTTTTATTTCAATGTTCTATATAATAGTGGTTTTATAATTTCATTTGGAAATCAGTAAATGTATTAGTTTGTCTAAAAAAGGTCTGCTTCGTGAAAATTCAAAGCGAGAGAGATCTGAATCGAAAGAAATTGGGTTACATCTCCGGTCTGATCGCTCGTGAAATCTCCAGAGAATATGGTTGCTGCTTTGTCTCTTCCCCACTCTGTTGATCCATCTATGTGTCTAAATTGATCTTGTCTTTTTTTGCAGATCCGATTCATATTATTGCAGAACAGACAAGGGAAGACTCGTCTTGCCAAGTACTATGTCCCTCTCGAAGAATCCGAGAAACACAAAGTCGAATACGAGGTCTCTCTCTCTCTCTATATCCTCTTTTCAATCCTTTGGCTCCTCTTCCTGATTCTTAATCTTCTCCTCAGGTTCATAGGTTAGTGGTGAACCGCGACGCAAAATTCACCAATTTCGTTGAGGTTTGTGCTTTCATATCTTGACATGTAGATATAGAAGCTAACCATTGATTCTCAAGTTTCTAGCATTTTGTGAATCTGTCACCTGTCGTGTTTCAGTTTAGAACACACAAGGTGATATACAGGCGTTACGCTGGACTGTTCTTCTCCGTGTGCGTGGATATAACGGACAATGAGTTGGCTTACCTTGAGTGCATCCATTTGTTTGTGGAGATTTTGGATCATTTCTTCAGCAATGTCTGTGAGCTTGATCTGGTCTTCAACTTCCACAAGGTACCCATACCTCTCTTTGTTCCTCTTACCCTCCTTATGTATATAGTTGTTTTAACCTCTTAAGTTTTAACTTATGATGATGCTGTACAATTCGAAAACTGGCTTCTTGCTTACAACTTGTGTTTTTTTTAAATACTAAAGCTTGTTTCATTTCTTCTAAAGCTGACTATCTTGTCCCATTATCTGTATGCAAGCATTTAATAGAAATCCTCATATATGTTGATTGTAACAGGTGTACTTGATACTTGATGAATTCATTCTTGCTGGAGAGCTCCAAGAAACCAGTAAAAGGGTATGGGAGTTCTTTTTATTTTGTCAAGCTTTTCTCTTTCACGAGAATGTATCACACATGCTCTCTCTCTTAAACGCTAAAGGTTGTGATACAACTTGTTAACTTGCAGGCGATCATCGAGAGGATGTCAGAGCTCGAGAAGCTAGAGTGATATGATTGTTTCTCAAAGAGCTGGGGTTATTGTTTAATAGATGTCTTGGTCACTCTTTTCCTTGGCGTGTCCAGAGATTTGATATTCTTTGTTGAGTTGAAGACGACAATGGTGATGTTAAGATTATTTGTAAAAGGATATAAAACGATTCTGTTGAGATCACTATCCAAAATTTGCTTTATGTGAGATTTTCTTTCAACTAGTGAGGTTACTTGCTAGTTACCACAGCCATTAAGGCATGTATAAAGAAAATGTTTGATTTGAGTATATGATAAGATCCTAAACCAAATTGATAAGTGTCCGAGATATCAACAAAGTATAGAGACCAGGAATGTGAACTTAAAACAAGTTTCTTTAGTGAATCAATTTTCCGGTGGTATTAGATATCTCAACCATCTGCTAATGTCTCTAGCTAATAATCTGGCCTGTGCTATCTTCCAATTCCTTCTCTTTCCTCCATCGATGAGTACACTCAGGTCACAGAAAATCTCAATTTCAGTGACAGAATCCTGACAACTTCTCTAACCACCCAGCTCTTACCGAGAGACTTTGCTAGCTACTGGATCAATATATCATGCACCTAATGCCCTTACACACCACCATGGTTCAGCTCTGCTCTGTTGAGTCTAGTCTGATTCAGTTAAGCATTGAGTCTAGTCTATTCAGTAACACTTGTCCTATGGAGTGCATCTAGCATAATGCAAAAAAAAAAAGAAGAATTTCAACATCTCTTAACCTAACAGTTTTCATATTCTTCTCTCAGATAAACAGAACTGTTCCACAAACAGCTAACATATGCAACAACAACATCCATAGATTAAAAAAAGACAGAAGTTTGCTTAATGGAACAAGGTTTTTTAAAAGGAGGACACATATCAAATCTTTGTCTTCTTGGGCTTCACAGGACATTTGACAGCATCATCCTCATCTCCTTCATCAGACACACTTTCATCGGGGACATGATCAGGAACATTATGCTTTGTAATAAACTCCTTGAGTATCTTCATACTTTCCTCTTTCATCGAAACCAATTGGTCTACGACAGTATCACCTTGGACTGCATCAACCGTGTAGCTCTCCGTTCCAAGTTTGAATGAGACTTTAACTAGATTCTTCCCAGGTACTACTACTGAGTCGTGAGTCTCAATCTCCATTATCAAGCCTAAAGTTTTGGAATTGTAAGAATAAATTCAGCGTAGAAGCTTAATGAGTTTAGGGTTTGGGTACCTGAAATTCAATCCCGCTGAAAGAAGGAGCTAAAAGGAAGACGAATGCAAGGCGACGGTTATGAGCGATTAAAATTAGGGTTAAATGGATTAATATCAATATCTAAAATATTCTTTTAGCCTGAAAGCCTATTTACTAAAAAGGCCCAAAAATGAAATTTCATTTTTAACTTTTTCTTTTCTTAAATCACACTTCTTACTTAATTTACAAAATAACCATCCAAATGCTAGCTGTTTAATTATAGCACGACCATTAAATATATCTCACGTAGAGATGTCAAACAGGTTTATCCGTCACGTTCCGTCCCGTATCGCAGTGGATTAGTCGTTGAGTGGGTCACAACGGATCTGTCCCTCGCGGGCTGCGGTCCTCCGAATATCGGCCCAAATTCGTAACGCATAATTTATAAGTCTTCGCGAGTGTCCCGCAGAACGCCTCCTTCACTTTCTTCATGATTGTTGAAGTAGAGAGTTGTGTAAAGAATTGAAGAGTACTCATCAACATCGATCACAACAACATCCAAGTGATCACTACTTGGTTTAGTGGTCTTGACGTAAGTGAGAACCATTTGGACAGTAAAGTTCAACTCTCTCAAGTATACTCCTTGTTTGATTTTTTGTAAAGCAGCGTCTCTGCATAGCAACGGTAACTTATACTAATGGTTTCTTCTTCTCCTTCAACCAAGCTATTGAGCTTAGAGTGTAGAGATAAGACTCTGCAGTAACCCAAACGCTGAATTCCAGCTGTTTAAAGAACAAGCAGTAGCTCTTCAACAAGTAGTAGCTCTTCAACAGAATCACTGTAACCAATTTTTTTTTTTTTTAAACACAACTTGACAGTACTGAAAACAAAACCCATCAACTTAAACAAAAAAATTCCACATAGTAATAAAGCAATTCATAATACTGATAACAAAACCAAGCAGAAATGGGGACTTAGGGTTGCGGGTCTTCAAAATCCCGCCGGTTAACCTGTGGCCTGTCCCGCATTCGGCCCGGCCCGCATTCGGCCCGGCCCGCATTCGAGCAGTCCTGTTTTGTGCCCGTCCCGCGAGGCCTGAAAAATTACGGGCTTATCAAATGGAGGTCCAATCCCGCCCCACAACAAGCTTTTATGGGTCAAGACCGCGGTCCAAATCTTTGATTGCCATCCCTAATATAATCTCACATAAATATCCAACCAATAAAATAAAAAGATAATCAGAAGAGAGTAGAGATAAATTTTCATCTAAGAATTCTTAAAGCATCACTAAGAGATTTTTTTGTGCCATGCGCATAAATTATAAATTTTAAACATAATTATGTTATTTTAAAGTAAAATTTAGTTTACAGTTTAATATTATTATTTATTAATTTCATCGGTTTGAAAATAAAATCCTAAGTGTCATTAAATGTTGTCTTATTATTTCAGTTTGGTTTATCTGATTGAATTTAATTTTGGTTAAGCATAAATAGAATTAAAATTACATTTCATATTAACAAAATTTATTTATAATCTATATATATATAAAAGAAGGGTTGGTTCTCTCCTGCTGACACATCAACATCCATGTCACAAATTCCTCTTCTGTAGTCGCGACAGCTGTCCCCATGTACTAAACGCTGCGATTCATTTAATTGGAAATCATTTTGGGCTTTCGTCTGTTGTGTTTTTGTCCAATAATTGTAGGCTTAATTTTTTTGTTTTGTTTACGGCCCTGAGTATCTCTTAATCGAGCTAACCCTACTTCCATCTTCGTTTCTGTGAGTTTGACGGCGATGAAGACAAACGATCTTCTTCTTTTCTCATGTAACGGATTGATTTATGATCTCTACTAATGGATCTTCAATGCGTCGGTCCGTCGTCGAGATCACCATTCCTCTGTTATAAATATAGGTTAGTATTTCTCTTATGGAGATAGTGATCTGTTCATCCATCTGCACCTTATCTCTCTTAATCTCCGAACTTCTACTAATCTCTCTCAATGGCCAACTCTATGGTATTTTTTTCCGATTTGAAGTTTGGTAGGTGTTCATCGGTTGTGGAGGCTCGGCTGCGGAGGTACTGGGAAGCGAGGAATATCAAGCGTGCTGGGGAGCTTATATGGGTTGCTCATGGTCGATGTTAATGTGAGTGGGATCTGATTTTTTACTCTTCTATGTAATGATTGTTGTGAGTTTGTTCTGATTTTTTTAACTGTTTTTTAATAAAAGAGATGGACATAGGAGGTGCAAGAGGAAGAACATGAAGAGACTGGGAGGCGGTGGTCTTCCTCTCCACATTTTTGGTAACTTGAAGCCAAATAACAGCCGCAAAAATGCTTTCATCAGTAAGAGACTCTTCTCCTTTACCCAATTCAAAAACACTGATAGAGTTAGCTGTTAGCTATTCTTTTCTGTTGCGAGGATTGGGAGGAACCCTTGGTTTAAGATGATGATATGATTGTTACAGTGTGTATGTAGTATGTACACTGTGTAATGATTTTGTTTGATTTTGTTGTGTGTGTGTGTTTAGTTTTATGACCATCATTGAAAGTATGGGGAGCAAAGGGAGACGAGCAAGTTGCAGCCAAGAAAGAATGCTTGAACATTTCAAGACACTTGAAACAGAGCTTGGAACCATACTACGGTGGAGAAGTGTTTGGGTTCCTAGACGTCGCGTTGATGGGTTATTACAGCTGGTTCAAAGCTATGGAGAAGTTTGGTGAGTTCAGTATCGGAACAGAGTTCCCAAAGTTGACTGAGTGGACCAAAAGGGGCTGAACACACAAGGAAGCAAAATTGTTCGGTATCAAGACTGTTATGTTCTTATGCGAAATCTGTATTTTCTTTCTTCTGTATTTTCTTTGTTTGTGTGCTTTATATTATAGTAACAGACTATAAAGGATTATTAGTTTCATAGTAACAGACTGTAAATGAATGATTGTTACTTCAATGTGGTATGACCTTGGCTTCATATGTTTACTTTATAAAAGTTTGGATAATATGGTTTATCTTATAAAAGTTTTAGTAAGTTGTGTCTATACTTAAATAATAATTTTTAGATTGTTATATTATTTAACTAACTTTAGAAAATGAATTGTAAATTGATTCATTTTTCACATTATCTAATATAAATAAGTTTCAAAAAGTATTAAAAATACCAAAGGATTCACAGACAAATATATAAGAATGATAAATAATGATAAATAATTTATCATTTATGTAATGAATTTCAACAATAGTGTCAAGTATTTTTTTATCTTACTTACTTTTATAATAAAATATAACAAACACTAAATATGTAAAATAAATACAGTAATGAAAAAAATAAAAGCTTTTTTATTAATTTATCAAACCTTTAAATTTATAATAAGAGCAACAGAAACAATAGTAAAAATTAAAAATTATTTTTATTTTGGAGTAAACTGCATACTTTTACACATATATGTGTTAACAAAGATTAATATAGACAAATATAAGTTAATAACAAAATACCATTTGTTTTTCTAAGAACAACAGAAACAATAGTAAAAATTAAAATTATTTTTGTTTTAGAGTAAACTGCATATTTTTACAGGTATATGAAAATACAATATATCTTTTAATTGATCTTTACTGGTTTAACAAAGATTAATATAGACAAATATAAGTTAATAACAACATCAATTACAATAATTGATGTTAAACAAATATTTTGTATCATTTATTAATAAGTGTCTCAAATTGATACCATTTGATTTTCTAAGAACAACAAAAACAATCGTAAAAATTAAAATTAATTTTATTTTAGAGTAAACTGCATATTTTTAAACGTATATAAAAAATACAATATATTTTTAATTGGTTTTTACTGGCTTAACAAAGATTAGTATAGACAAATATAAGTTAATAACAACATCAATTACAATAATTGATGTTAAAACAGATATTTCATCTCATTTATTAATAAGTGTCTCAAATTGAAACCATTTGCTTTCTAAGAACAACAAAAACAATAGTAAATATTAAAATTAATTTATTTTAGAGTAAACTGCATATTTTTAAACGTATATAAAATACATATTTTTAATTTATATTTACTGGTTTAACAAAGATTAATATAGACAAATATAAGTTAATAACAACATTAATTACAATAATTGATGTTAAAACCAATATTTTGTATCATTTATTAATAACTGTCTCAAATTGATACCATTTGTTTTTCTGATATTATTTATGTGATGTAATATGATCTTCCTTTTTAATAGTGTGTCATACACATTTCTTGCGAATATAAATCTAAAACAAACCACAAAATCATATAAAAATAACAATTTAAATCACAAGTAAAATATATCCTCCCCGTAGGGCGGGCCGACCCTAGTATATTATATTTAATGATTTTTTATAACAACAAATATTCATTAATTCTAGGATGAGTTTACATAACCAGCATGTAAAAAAGATGATACTAACGTCAGAACATAAAAATGAAGCATGAAATGAAAGATGAATCTCCTAAATGTCGTCCTTTGCTAATTTATCTGCCACGCGATTCGATTCACGAGGGATTCACTGTATCTTCACATCTTTTAGCCTTCCTAACCACCAGTGAATATCACGAGTCCAATTATAGAGACCAAAGTGTAGTATCCGGTTCTAGATAATGTTAATAGCCTTCAAGTCGTTTTCTATTATCACTTTCTTGTATCTTATCTAACATAATTGTAGCCCATCAAGATTGCTTGTAATTCACTCTCAAATACACTTTGAACCCATCTTCCAGGACTATGTGACGATCCATATATATTCATGTATCATCTCTCAAAACCCATCCAGCTTTACTCTGAGTTGTTATTTCCAGAAAAGAACCATATACATTACATTTGATCCATCCTTCAGGCGGTCTTCTCCAAAGCTTATGAACTGATCTACTGTAAGGATAAGATGTCTTGATATATGTGTGTGATGCTCCTCTAAGTTTGTATCCTTCCATTCGTTTCTATCATTTCTTGCTAACTGAAGTAAAGTATTCCAATGCATCTGTTTTTTTGGGAATATGAGTTGATTCATGCTCATCCATAATCTCCATAAAATCCAGAAAGGTAACTCCTGGAAATGAGACATCCGAGATGTACAACAAGTCAAGCAAGCTTCAATCCTCTCTTCCAAAATCGCGCTTGAACTATTGATCACTATATTAGACCATCTCCAATGTATTTTGATATTTTCACCTCTAAAATAGAGGAATTCTATAATAGAGATGAAATATGCTCCAATATATTCCCCCTACAATAGTAATATCTAAATATAGAGTAAAAATGGAGGAATACTTTTTCTTCATCTATAAATATAGGAAAAGTAGAGATTTCTATTATAGAGAAAGAAATAGAGGTGGGTTAGAGCAATTTCACCTCTAAATGCTATAGAGGTGAAAGTAACAGTGAGTTGGAGATGCTCTTAGAAATTCCAAAAGCTCTCCATATCATTTTTGCATAAAGACATTCTGAAAAAATATGTTGCTCTCTTTCAGCATCTTGACAACATCTTCTACACATTGAATGTCTCATGACATGTCTTCTCTGAAAATTTTCACCAGTATCAAGAGACTTGGACATAAGTTTCCAAGCAAAATGCTTAATCTCGGGGGGCATTTTGGTATTGCATATTTGATGTTTTATTTTGCATCACCAAATGTAGGAATAATCACCGGATTTGTAGGTAAATGAGTGCTGAGCCAGTAACCAGACTTCAATTTATACAAAACGTCTTCATTGTAATGCCATCCCAACAAATCAAGATTTGCCTTACCACTGAGCTTAAGCGATATGATGATGTTTTAGTCTTCTTCCTCAAAGCTTCTCTTAATTTTTGATAGTCTCAATCTCTTTTAAATGACTATTGATTTTAAATATGTATTTTATCCCTTAGGTTTAAATATATATATGATATACCATGAAATTTACCTGTTTTTAACCATGGTACTCCCTCTGTTTTTTAAAGATGTATGTTTTTGAGTTTTCACACATATTAAGAAAACACATTAATCATGTATTGTTTTTAGAAATTATCAAATTTCAAGCATTTTAACCAATAGTCTTTCAATAAATTCAATTAATTTTATTGAAAATTGTAATTTTTATATAGAAAACATAAAAAATACATCTTTTTGAAACAAATTTTTTTCCAGAATATGCATCTTTTAAAAACAGAGGGAGTATATCATATGTTTTTGGAATCTGTTTAGTATGTTTACATGTTCAGGAGTGATTTGGAGTAAAGTGGTGATTTTGGGGCATTTTGGAGATAAAAGGAGAATACACCCGAGCTGATCATTGAACAGACAAGAGGCCGATATAAAGAGTTGATAATAGATCGATGCATACTCTGTGCCATTGATCGACGGCAAAGCTGCAGAATCCCAGTTTGGTCTCAGCTGACTTAAAGCCCAAATCTCGACCAATTTATAAGATTGTCACTGACCGACTTTAACCTAATATTTATGTGCCCTGCCATTGTTCTAGGCAACACATGCTTTCATTACTTCTTATTTTCACAGTAAACATATTTAGTTTTTTTAGTAGATTTGAGAGAGGATCGAAGACTCTTTCAGAGCTTGTTATTTGAACTCCATTGTTTACTATTGATACAGTTTTATTTATACCTTATTATGAATTGCTTAGCTATGTCTGAGTAATTAACTTGTTAGGTGTAGGATTCAAATAGGATATGAAAGATTAGCCAAAAATATAGAATAGCTAAGTTGCTAGAGATATTCATCATTAAAATTATGTTTAATGTTTGTATTCTAGAGTAGCTAACCAGAACCCTGATAATATGATAGTTACGCGCAAGCGACGGCTTGGTCTTCTACTATAATAGTTTCTCTGAGCTAACAAGTAATGCATGATAACATGTCATATATCGTTTGGAAGTCTACTGTATTCAGTTTTTTATAAAGATATAACATGTGGCCTTGGTGGTACACTTTTTCTTCTTATTAAACATGTTTAGTCTATCCAACATCAAATAATCCACTTCATCAAATTTCATTTTTAACATGTTAATTGTGTTGATTCAACTGTTAAATATTTTATTTAACACCCCAATTATAAATGGCATAAATATTCTTATACTATCCACAATGGTTTTAAGATTCAACAATCTATTTTCCAGTTTTTAGCACTCCTTTCACATCATCTTCTATATCTTTCACCTCATTATTCAACACACATTTTTTGACACACTACAATGATTTTGTTTAATAAAAATCAACAACATATTTTTGTAATCAATAATTGTTTTTCTATATCCAAATGAATAAATATATTCTTTATTTATAGAAAATTTTAATATTAAATTTTCATATAAGATAAAAAATAATTTATTTTATAAAGAGATTATGTGTTTCAAATAATTAGGCGGATATGAAAAAGTCAAAATTTCTAGAAAGTGATATGAGGCACTGGTGGTCTTCATTTTCTTTTTATTTAACATGCTGAATCTATTCAGCATGGTGAATCTGTTCAGCAAAAAACAATCTACATCATCAATTTTCATTTTCAGCATGCACATTATAATTATACAATTTTGATTTTTTATTCAATACTCCCATTATAATTGGTCTTACTCATGTTGATGAAAAGTCTGAACATATCAGTGGATCTTCCGCGCTAGTCATCGGAGGAAGAGGTAGAAGAAAAACTTTACGAGAAAAGAGTGCCTAAAATTACTGAGTTTAATGAAACAAGTAAATTACATATCCAATCAAACTTCAATTAGGTTATCCCAACCCAAACCAGCAACAAATGGATTTCAGATTTTTAAAAGTACTATAACTATATTATTTTTTTCACTTTCCATTTGTTTTAACAATCCATCATTTTCCATATGAAACATAGTCATCTCACCTATGGTTTTCATTGCACAAGAAAATAACAATGATTTAACCGTTTATAATCCCCCAACACTGCAAAAGAGACTTCCAGTTTGAAAATTTCATTTGAAATTTCTTATCATCAGGTTACATATATGTGAGGCGGACATATGTTAGTGAATGGGTGTCAAGTGACACACCTTTACATTTTATAGAAAACACTTAATATATATGCATATTCGGTAATATTGAATCACATTTAATATATTTTTGACACACCTCTATTTCTAACCTACTAACTCTCTTACTATTAATTAAAAAAACCTACTACAAGCTCATTGACTAACCAACATATTTTACAAGTATATTTTAACTAAATAATTACTTTAAACTTTAAAGCCCTAATTAATATAGGTTAGAAGATTGTTACATTTTCTTCTGTTCTCAATTTTTTTTGTCATATTCCTTAAGAGAATATTAAGCAAACCATATTATCAATCGTTATCAAAATATGTAAGGCCTTTTTGAGTTTTTTTTTAATTAATATGCTTTTAGTGATTTATTTATCCATAAGTTTTTTTGTAATAATATTTTCTATTTTACAATCAGACAAAGTTTTGAATATTGTATAGGTTATTTTTTTTGTACGTAACTTTTTGAATGTTATATTTCATAACTATGTAATTTTATTATATTTTGTATATTTCTACTGATTTTGAAAAATTGGTTAGTTGTTTCTTTTCAGTTCTAGACATGGAAATTTTTTTTAAGAAAAGCTCTTACCATCATCTAAGAATGATTTATATGATTTAGATAATCTACCATGAGATCCTGCTGATTGGAAAAGAATATCAGAATATAATATGAATCAAAAGAATGAGGTAATCCAAAAGTATTTGATTAGAGGTCCTTGTCAACCTCATGTTCATATTTTATAAAAATCATTTGATAGGAGGCGTAGACACTTCAATCATGTTTGGTTTGATTAATATCCAAATTAGTTAAAATATGATGTGAAGTAAGATGCAACTTTTAGTCTGTATTGTTAGTTGTTCAGAAATAATGCTGGTAAAGGTGGAAGTAATGATGCTTGGACCATTGATGGTTTCTCTAGCTGGAATAAGTTTATTTTTTTCAGACTATGTAAGAGGTGTTAACAGTTTTCACATAAATGCATCAACGAAGTGTGAAAACTTTATGAAGCAAGACAAGTCTATAAATCATATTTTGCATAAATAAAATGATATCACGAAGAATGAGTATCGTATTCGGTTAAATGCTTCCATTGATGCTTCAAGTTTCTTGCTGTGACAAAGATTACCTTTACGTGGTCATGGAAAGAAAGAATAATCTGCTAATAATTGTAACTTTGTTGAACTCTTAAAATACATAGTTGAGCAAAATGAAGATGTGAGTAGGGTTGTTCTAAGAAATGCTCCTTGAAACAATCATATGATTTCTCCAAAGATTCATAAAGATATTGTGCATTGTTTTGCGGAAGAGAAAGTCAAAAACATTTTGATGAAATTGATCATGATGTATTTGGATTATTTGTGGATGATATACCATGAATTTAACCCACTTTTAGCCATGATATATGAGTTTTTTAGATACTATTTATTATGTATTGGAGTTTTTTTAGAGTATTTATAGGTTCAGGTACATTTTGGAGGAAAGTGGTGATTTTGGAGTCTTTTGAGGTGTAGAGCTGCAAAGATGCGTCAGATGTTTAGCTATGGATAGAAACCTTCCCACCGTTAGATTGAGCCCATAGTTTGCCACAAGATAGAGATTTGAGTTAGATTTCTAATGTCACCGGTTTGGGGTTAATCAGCATCATATAGCAGAAGTTAAGTCTGTTTTGCTGAAGAGTGGACAATCTGCCTCGCGAGAAGGTGTTGTTGGGGAGATGAATGAACGTCGATCGATGATGCACTCTTGACATCGATCAATGGTGATGCCATAATGCGGGCCAAATATATTTGAAGATCGACTAAAGCCTAGAAGCTACCACAAATTACCAAAATACCCTTGAACGATCATAAATTGTATTTATATGTGTTTCTAAGCCATTGTTGACGGTTACGCTATCTAAACTTATTCTATTCATTTTTATTAGTTATGAGAGAAGAGAGGAACTCCTTAAGACTCATAGAAGTGCTAATATTGAAAATTTGATCCACATTAAAATAAAGTAAGAAGTAAAGAAAACATGAAGCATGAGAAGACAAATATAGACATCGAAGACTAAAATTAATAAATAATAAAATGATAGAACTAGATGATGTTACCTTGGATTTTGATTCAACTCCTTTGATACATAACAATCTAAGAAATATGCAATAATTAGTTGAAATCACTACAAAATCTCATGGTTAGTTGGCTCATTAAATATGTTGTCATGTGTCAATGCAAAAGAAAGCATTCACCAAAAAATGGGTGGTAGATAATGAACAAAACTTAGGTTCACCCCCTAGGGTGAACCTCTAAATTTACCCCCTAGGGTGAACCTCTAAATTCACCCACCAATAGGATTTAGTTATTTGAGATTTTATATCTCTTAAAAAAAGAAACTAAATAATAAGACTTTAGTAAACAAAATTATGTTTTAGATAAAATAAATAGTAGTAATTATCAATTTTTTTTCAATATTGATAATTATGTTAGCAAATATTAAACCCTAAACCGTAAATTCTAAATACTAAACCCTAAACCCTTGGGTAAAGTTTGAACCATTGGACAAATCCTATACCCTAAACCCTTAAATTTAAACCAAACTCTAAATCATAAACTAAATCCTAAAATCCTAAACCCTAAATCATAACCCTTAATACGAAACCCTAAATCCTAAATTCCGAAATGGTTTATGGTTTAGGATTAAAGGTTTAGGATTTAATATTTGTCCAGGAGTTTAGGGTTTAGGGTTTCGTATTTAGAATTTAGGGTTTAATATTATGGTTTATGATTAAGGGTTTAGGGGTTTTTTAGGGTTTGGGATTAACAGTTTAGAGTATAGGATTTGTCAAAGGGTTCATGCTTTCCCCAAGTTTTTAGGGTTTAGTATTTAGAATTTAGCGTTTAGGGTTTATTATTTGCCGACGGATTTATCAATATTAAAAACATTTTTTTTTTATAATTGCTACTATTTTTTATTTATCTAAAAACATAATTTTATTTCACTAAATTCTTATTATTTGGTTTTCTTTTTTAAAAGATATCAAATCTCAAATAACTAAATCCTATTGGTGGGTGAATTTAGAGATTCACCCCTAGGGTGAACCTAAGTTTTATTCGTAGATAATCTTTTAAATATCTACGTAATAAATAAATATTAAGATAGATACTTTCTCTCATAAATAATGAACACGTTTATTTAAATGTTCATCCCTAGTAGTTCGTGTCATTCATGTTTTCCATATTAAAATTCTTGTTCTCTCCACGAATAGATTTTTTATGATGAAAATACATTTATAAGGGACATCAACTATATTTTACTGATTTGTGCGACATAATTCTTAGTGCAAAGAAATCAACTCCTCTTAAGCAATAATTTCGTACATGTGTAATGTAAGAATATAATTTAAGTTATTTGTAAAGAACAACAAGATATAACAATTAATGCATGGTAACTTGTCACATATCGTATGGAAAACTATTTTATTGGTGGTCCATATTTTCTTCTTATTCAACATGTGAAATGTATTTAACACCAAATAATCCACTTCATCAAATCTCATATTCAACATTCTCATTGTAGTATTTCAACTGTTCATTCTTTTATTCAACACCAATTATAACTGGTATAAGTAGTTTTAGACTATCCACAATGGTATTAAGATTCATCATCCTCTTTTTCAATTTTTAACAATCCACCCATGTCATATTATCTTTCCTTTATCTCATCATTCAACACATTCAACTTTTACACAATACAATGATTTTGTTTAATAAAAATAAAAATCCTATTTTCTAAAAAAATGTTATTTTTCAATGTCCAAATTAAATAAACGTAATCTCTATTTATTGATAATAATTTAAAAATGAGATTATTGGTTTCAAATAATTAGGAAGATGTAAAAAGGTAAAAAATATCTAGAAAATAACATGAGGCATTCACGCTCTCTTTTTTCTTGTAATTTAACATACTGAATCAAATATAAACCGTATAATCCACATCATCAATTTTCATTTTCTACATGCTCATTTTATTAATTTAACTATTGAATTATTTATTCAACACATCCATTGTAAATGGTCTTACTTAAATTAATGGAAAGTTTGAACATATCAATGGATCTCCTGTCGTTCGTCATCGGAAGAAGAGGTGGAAGAAAAAAATCGACGAAAAAGACGATTTAAAACAACTATGAGTTTATTGAATCAACTAAATTACATATCCAACCAAACTTTAACTAGGTTATCCATATCCAAACCAAAAACAAATGGGTCTGTAGAAAATGACAAGTTATGAATTTTTCTACCCTTATGATTATTAAATATATTCAGTCAAAAAGTTAATTTAACATTAGTAAAAAGGTTATTATAGGTATTATATTAGTTTTCTTAATTAACGTGCAAAGTTGTAGAACGACATGTAAAAAAATAGAGAGAGACAAAAAATTGACAAAACTGAATGATGTTACCTAGGACACTGATTCAAGTTTTCAGATATATAATGCTCTTCATCAATATGAAATAATTTGTTGAAAACACCGCAAAATTTTATGGTTACTTCACTCATTAAATAAGTTGTAATTTGTCAATAACAAAGAAATCATTCACAAAAAAAATTTGAACGGTATATAATAAGTTAATTATTCTTTTAAGTTTTAACACAATAATATGTTAATTATAAAAGTAGTAAATAAATATCAAGATAGATATTTTCTCTGGTAAATAATAAACATTCATTTAAATGTTCAACTCCAATAGTTTTTGTCATCCTTGCTTTCCATATTAAAATTCTTCCTTTCTCCACTAATAGATATTTTGTAATGAAAATATCAGCTATTTTTACTGATTTGCGCATCATAATTCTAAGCACAGCTAAGTCGTGATAATCTAGAATTTCTTACATGATTTATGTAAGAATATAAGTTTATGTTATTTATAAAGAACAACAACATGTAACATCAGGGGTGGAACAAGAGTTTTCTTTTAATGGGTGCATAGTAATAATATTGAAAAGTATTGTTAAAACTTAGAAAGGTGGTGCATCGAAGCCACGTCTCTTGACAGTTGTCGGTGCCATTTAGCCGAATAAACCAATTTGCACTCATCTGTCCATTGTAAAAATTTAAATTTCTAAATAATTAGGGATGCATGTGTATACATAGCTCTCAACGTAGCTTCGCCTATGGGTAACATGTAATGCATGATAATGTACCACATATCGTTTGATAATCTATTGTATCACATTATTTGTAAAGAAGTGACATTTGGTGTTGATTTCCATGTTTTTTTATTCAACATGTTTAATACATTCAACACCAAATAATTTACATCATCAAATTTTATTTTAAACATGTTCATTGTGGTGATTTAACTTTTAGTAATTTGTTCAACATCCCCAATTGTATGTGGTATAAGCAGTCTTAGAATATCCACAATGGTTTCAAGATTCAGTATCCTCTTTTTCAGTTTTAACAATCCACATGCATATTCTTCTCTTTTTTCACCTCATCATTTAACACACTTTGAACTTTTATCCATTACAATTACAATTGCTTTGATTAATAAAAATCAACATCCTACATTAGTAATCAATAGTTATATTTTCTATGTTAAAATTAAATAAACATAGTCTTTATATATAGAGAATTTAAATAATATTTTTATATAAAATAAAATAAATTATTTAATTTATAATGAGACTATTGGTTTTAAATAATTAGAAGGGTATGAAAAAAATCTCTAGAAAGTGGCATGTGTCATTGGTTGTCTCCATTTCCTTCTTATTCAACACGAAATAATCTACATTTTTAACATGCTCATTGCAATGATTTAAAATTTTAATCTTTTATTCAACACCTTCATTGTAAATGGTCTTACTTACATTGATGAAAAGTTTGAACATATCGATGAATCTCATGTCGCTTGTCATCAGAGGAAGATGTGGAGGACAAAGCGACACGAAAAGAGTGCTTGAAACAACTATGAATTTAAATAATAAAGTAAATTACATATCCAACCAAAATTCAATTAGGTTATCCAAACATAAACCAACAACAAATGGATCTACATATTTGTTTGTTAATACTATAACTGTATTATTCTCTTTCTTTTATGTTTCATTTGTTTTAACGATCTATCATCTTCCATCTGAAACAGAGTAATTCCACATATGGTTTTAATGTCACAAAAACACAATGCATGACTTAGCCATTTATGGGGATGTTAAAATGGGTTGAAATTAATGGTTTATCCAAACCAAACCAATCCATGGATCCTAATAGATCAGAATTCGAATGGTAATGGATTAATGGTTTTGATGGGTTAGTGGATTTAGTGAGTTTGGGTTGAAATGGGTTAGTGGATTATTCAATCCAACCTAATTTTCACATCATCTATCTCATTTTTCTATTTTTTCTTTTGCTACTCAGTTAATTAACATAGATTTTCGATCTCTTTTTTTTTTTCATTCTTCTTCGACTCATTTATCGACACAATCGATTACCTGTCAACACAACTTTGGGTAATATTTCTTGTAAATCAACGTAGCTGTTCGATATAGGATTTTCTATTTGTGATTTTGACAGTCAACATAGTTTTCAATTATGGGTTTCAATTGATTTAGAGTTTTGGGTTTGGGATGATCTGTGCATAGATTTAACATTCTGGAAATTTGATGAATTTAGGTTATGGATGATACGTCCTGGGTCGGGACATGATCACTCAAACAGACTTAGAGGATATGAACTCGCCAAAAGAGAGAACTGATAGGATGAACGGTGACACAAAGGGTTGCGGAAGGCCCAATGATACTACTAGACTCCGATCGTTGCCGGATGTGACGCACCGGTCCAACAAAAGAAGGTTCGAAACTTGGAGATAACCTTACCAAGAAACTAAGAAATGTTCTAAACAAAGAACAAAGAGAAAAACTTATAAAAAAAGGAAAAACAATCTGCTTTATTCCGTGGTTCATAAGCCATATTTATAGGTTTACAAAGTGTAAGAATTCAAAGAAGAATATGCTAAAAACAAGACAGTGAAAATTGAAATAAAGACATGACTAAATAAAGTCTTTGACTAAAAACTTGGACTGCCTCTTGTTATGGTCACAAGCCTTGACTTCCTTAAATGAAGAATATACTTCTGATAAGGGCCAAGACATGTACTTTTGAGGCCTGGTCGAAATCCATCTTGAATCCGCACATGTCTGAATTCGCGAGAACTGAACATCACCTGATTTTTACATGGCATAACTCCCTCATCTGAACTCCGGTTGATCTGATTCTTCTTCAAGGAGTTCCATAATTGAGTTGAGCATATTCTCCAAGTAGTTTCACACAAAGAAACATCATGGTTTAGAAGATATGCTTCATGAGGCAGAAGAGGTGGTGGTTTTGATAGTGACGGCGAAGATTACAAAGGGTCCAGTAGATCAAGAGGGAACATAGAAGATATAGGCGGGTTTGGGGGAAGAATGGGAAGCAGAAGTGGTGGTTTTGAAGATGGGTTTGATAGAAAGAGCAGTAGAGAAGGACGCGGTTCAGAGAGTTTCAGGGAATCTAACAGACTAGGAAACAGCCATCGGAATAGTGATGGTAAAGACAAAGACTCTGTTGATTTCAAAAACAGTCGAAGAGTTATTGAAAGATAAAAGAGAATGTAATAAACTGGTTTCCTTTTGTTTCAGTATTCAATTGGTTGTAATGCACTTTATAACATTCATAAATTTTGACACATTGAAAATTTGAAGAATGAATACATAAGGGAGACAAAAATGAGATGGGGAAACACAATCACACCAAGAGAAAAATAAACCGTAGTCAGATGATTAAAATCAATAGATTTTGCTTAAATATTTGTCAAGCAAGTTGTCAACCATGACTTGATAAGCTCTTTCAGTTGGGTGGTAGCTATCCCAAAATATATATGCTGAGGAATTAGAACATGTGAATGGATTCAATGAGTTACACATGTAGGATATTGCGAGAGATCCTCTACCGCAACATCCTCTGTCAGCTACCTCAAAACCTGGAGCATGATGAGATAATTTCACTTTGACTTCAGTATTTTGGTTCAGGTTTTATGATACAAATGGAAAATTTATAAGATGAGCTTACCGTATTTGGCAGGATGTTGGATCATGTCAAAAAGAGTATCATAAACATCAATGTAGAGGATAACACCATCCAACTCTTTATCTAAAGATTCTAGTGCTGGTGAAAGCCTTGCATTGAATTGTTTAGCCATGTTGTTTAAAGGTTTAACACATCCTCTTGTAAACAAACCTCCGAACACTGTTCTTTGAAGTGGTACACATCCAACAGGCACTGCGCTAAACACTCCTATTTTTTTAGCTCCAAGCTTATGTAATTCCTAAGTATTATACAAAAGATATACAACTTGTGTTAGATATAAGTTTATTATTGTTTGATTTATATTTGTGAATAAATCAGTTTAAAATACTTACTCTTACGAATTTGACTGCTGAGTCAGCCAAGAAATTGGCATATGAGGTACGGTCATATTTATGAGATTGAGCCATGAAAGTGTGAGCAAGGTCGTTGCTGCTAGAACACACAACAAAAAAACTATGGTCCAAGATATCTTGAGCTTTTTTCTCTCCAAAATGTTGTTTGATCGTTGATATATATTGCTTGAAATATGTTAATTGATCCCAGACTGATATCACAGACTGCAAAAGAAAATAATAATCGAAATGTATCAAATTAGAAGGGTTAATATTCATGAATATATTTATAAACTTCTATAAATAATTATTAAATATTTATAAATAATTTAAGAGGATTAATTTTGTCTTTTCCATAATAAACTTAGAATATTTATAAGAATGGTTATCAATTAAAAGTAAATTTGAAAAATGGTATCACATTTGAGATAAAATTAGAATTCTCCTATCAGTTAATTATGAATTATAATAGGAAATAATAGAAAACCTATCAATTAATTATAAAATATAACAAACACTGATGACAAAATATATTAACATACCATAATCTTAGCCGTTAATGGATCATAACCAGTTCCTCCGGATGCAAATGTAACACCCTTAAGAAGATCTTGGGGCTTCAAATTTGGGTTCATAAATGCTGGCAGTGACTTAGCTATTCCCAACTTTTCCGCTGAAAGAAAATTGGTGAAAACCAAATGTATCATGATTTTATATAAACGGCTATAAGATTTTATGTAAACAAATATTAAAAAAAAATTGGAATTGTTACCAATGAGATCTGAGGGAACTCTTCCATCAGAAAACCTTCCGGTGGCCAAGCCGCCGGGAAAATCCTTGCCATAGGGAGGAAAATTGCACTTCAAAAGCGTTGGGAGTCTATTGTTATTACCAGTATCCATAATTGAATCTCCAAAAACTATTAGCGCAGGGATTGTTGCATTCTTTCCTTGCTTTGCTGCATTAGTTTCAACGGCAATGAACAACAAAGCAAGGCATAATAATTGAAACTTCATTGTCTTAGTTTCTTTGTTTATTTTCTGCTCCGGATTTGTTTGCTTTCTACAAATTTGAAAACATGTGTATATATATAAATATATTCTTTAAATTTGTTGAAACTTCTAAAAAATCTCTTTTGACAGTAGTTGTGTTTGTTGGCTCTAGTTAGTTATTACATTCCTTATGGTTTTAAAGACAAAAAGTTTAATTGTTATTTCTTACCAATAACTTCCTTATGAGTTGGTTGTCGCAACTAAAATATACTATGTTTGGGATTTATACCAATTAATTAATGTAACCATAAGACATAAAATGTTTAGCCAAATTTGGTTTATAAAATACTATCATATTCTAAATTACAACTCACATTTTATTCGGTTCATTTTACCAATTTATAACTAATAGTATCTTTATTAATTATATTCACATATATATATGTTATAATAAATTATATATCATCATCATTACCTCAATAAATATATATATATATATACATTTTTAAAAATATAATTAGGACAATGAATCTTCAATCGTCTTAGTTGCTTTGTTCACAAAAATTTAATATAGCAATCAAAGTTCCAAAAAAAAACTTAAGACCTTTATTTTTGTTCCTCATTTTCTTGACCATAAAGAACATCAGTTAATAGTATAAATATACCATTTTTTTTACTATGGGTATAAATTAGACAAAAAAATTTGAACTATTAGTATATCAATTATAATTTGGGTATGAATTTGCTTTTTGGCGATTCTTGATGTACGAGTTGCTCAAAAATCCTACTCTCTCCGTTTCTAAATAAGTGTCATTTTGATATTTTTCACACAGATTAAGAAAATGGCGGAAATATATGTAAGTTGTTATTAATTACACTTCTCTGACCTATAATATTTGAGATATATAAAATTATTTATAAAGTCAATGCAAATTGCAATTGATTTTCAGCTAAAACTAAATATAATTTACATTGAAATTGTAAAATAAAACTTTTTGCGTAACAAAAAAAATGTTAGAATGAAACTTATTATGAAACTGAGGGAGTAGTTCTCACTATCGTCGGGCCGCTTGAACTTATTTTGGGGATCACCGACGCCAATTAAAGTTTTAATGGATATTTAATACATATTGAAAGCACTAAATAATAAGGTGTTTACTAAATCCGCTCTACACGCCAGAGATGGTGTATTTGTTTCATTTAATTTATGTAATAATTTTATTTTATGAAAATGTTTAAAAGTATTGTTTTTTGATTTTTTATTGTAATAATTAATTGATATTATAGGATGTTATTGTCTATTCCATTAGTTGAACATTAACACTTTTGGGGAATGAAAATGTGAGGTATATTTTTATTGTATTTAGTTAAGAATTTAGTGGTTATAATAGATATTATTGGAGCTTAATTTTTTCTTACATAGTTATCTAATATAATACACACTCTGTTTTATAATAAGTGTCATTCTAACATTTTTTTCTTATTACACAAAAATATCACTTAACAATTCCAATGCAAAATATAATTTCTTTCAGCTGAAAATTAATTGCAAATTGCATTGATTTTATAAATAATTTTATTTATTTCAAATACTATTGGTAAGAGAGGTGTAACTAATAACGACTTATATATATTTTTGTCATTTTTTAATCTGTGTGAAAAATATCAAAGCGATACTTATATAGAAACGGAGGGAGTAATTTTTATGTTGATAAAAAATGTGTAGTAAATTTTGTATTGTATTTAATTAAGATTTTAATGGTGATGAAATATATTATTGGAGATTTATAGCTGATTACATAGTTATCTAATATAATATAATATATTTTATTGTTTATATAATCCGTGGTTAAATATGTGTTAAATACATAAATCCAATTGTAGAGAGATTTGTGGAACAGCTGGACAATAAGTATCGCTTATTATATTTTCAGCATGGACTATACTAAAAGGAGAATAATCTCCATCCTTAAGCTATCCACGTAGGATTAGAAAATTAACCAATGAAATATAGCCATGTCAGCCTCATCTTATACGACTTCTTTTTCTATTGGATAAAACCCATTAAATCAGTCAATTTAATCTTTGTCGTTGTTATATTTTGGCCCAACTTTTCTCTCAAACTTAATAACGACAAATCGGCTTCGTCTTCTTCCTTATTCTCTTATCTCTACTGTTACAAACTCTTCCGATTCACATCCTTTACGTTTCCTTACCTCATAAGTTAGCTACATCAGTTTAAAGTATGCAACTTTTTGGATTCCCTCAGTCTCTAACATTATATAGCCCCTTTCTTCCCTTGCTTTTGTTCACCTAATCCACCCAAATCAAAGACTCCGGCCAAGCAAATCGGCAAATTCCACCGGCGAGGCCCCATTGATCTTTTCTTTAACAAGGTTTCTCTACATACCCACTAATCAAAAACCCAGTTCATCCATGCTAACAAACCGCCAAAGACAATGATGCCGGCTGATGAGGTATTATTTAGCGATGTTGTCCCAATCTGTTGAATAAGAGAATACCAGATCATAATTTTATAATCTATATCGTAACATCCTTTGAAATCACATCAGATGCCTGCTCGCAGGTTAGCATCGAAACAAACTTTTTGTTAGTCTTTTACTTTTCATGCTGTAATACTTTCTTACGAGTTTGATTTGCTGGTCTGATTTATAGGTAGCTTTCTCGAAGTGGATTACACCCAAAAGATGTTGGGTCTGCTCACACAAACTTACGTGAATCATTGGTCGATTGAAGGTATTGTATTTTAAAAGAAAAAAAATTGTTATTGTATTTTTAACTTACTGTCATCTTCTTAGTATCGTTATATTTAGTACCATTCTTCTTAGGTTTACTGCACTACATCAGTCATTGTATATATTCTCTTATCTGATCATGTACTAACCTGCGGATTCATGGCCGAGGGAAGCTAAGATTTTGCTCAGATCCAAATCAGAAGACCAAAAGGAAATAAAAACAGAGGAAAGATGGACTTACGGAGTGGGGAAGATGGGGGAGACATATACTCCGACGATCGGAGGACCACAGAATCCACCGCCACAATCACTTGACCTGTTGCACGGGATCAAAAGAATTTATACAATGAATTTCATATACTGATTTTACAGAACCCATACCTGTAACTTATTAAGCTCTTACCTTATCAATTGTAACAAAATAAGATAGGGAGAAGGGGAAGGGAAGTTTACGTGGCTGTACTAAGCATCTGAGAGACTCAGAATAATCTTTATCCAGTTTCTGCAGCTCACATGTTTAGTACCAACCAGCTCCAACGAAAGCAATAACTAATATGTTCAGAAGCCTGTCTGATTGCAGCTGCATAGACCCTTTTTGTATTGTTTTCTTTTCTATGTTATATGTTGTACTGTCTGTGTCTTCTAGATTCTGTCCAACTGAAGTATATCTTTGTTTTCTTTCTGTTTCCTGTTGAACATAATAAAGCAACCACATCTTCTTTACATGTTGAAAGCATTGCAGACTCCTTGAGGCTTGAGCATTCCTATGTTTGTATATCTTTATAGGCCTACTTCCTTGCTAATTCACCAAAGACGAGAGTTCTCATGGATACCATATCACTTGGCTCTGCCTTCCTCTTTCTTTTCTATCTTCGGTAAGATCCTCCTGAGAAGATGTGTGATTTTTCTTTCCATCTATATATCTTTCTTTTCATATATATATATATATATATATTTGTCTTCTATCCTCTATCCCAGCCACTTACACGCATGTAGGTCTAATATATTTATATACACCTAATTACTCATGTATCTCTCTGTTAGTTTTAGCTTCACAGTTTACTTTAGGTTATTAGGATGAATGTGATCAGAAAAATTGTATGCACGTTTTTATTTTTTCTTTTTTCTAATTTGCAAGTTCAAATAAAAATTTTAGCACTGACAAAGGAAAAAAAATCAAGTCGGTATTGCATCCTGCAAGCGTGGTACTGATTATGGGTTAAACTTATAAGTATTGGCAGTAGAAGAAGCAGAAATAAGAGCAGGTCCAGTTTCTCAAGCTATTCAAAGATGGCGACGAAATTGAGGACGAACTTGGCCTTGAAGATACCCTATGAAGCCAAAGGTCGCTATGCCATAGACGTTGAGTTACTGTAACTCAACGTCACCTCTTATGTACATACACAGTTCCTTGATCTCGCAAACACTTTGTTTTGGTCTGAAAATGTAATTCACAAAGTAGCGCAGTAACATTTTGTTTTCCTTGATAGAGAAAAGGTAATTCACAGAGTTCAACACAAAGATACAAACATCTGCTTCATCCGAAGACAAGTCAATACCATTTTCTGTTTTGTCCCAAGTGTTTGACAACTAAAGAAGCTAATACAATAGTGTACGCTTTATTCTTACTAGAGTCTATGAATGAGAAGGGAACTGTTATAAATTTCTTGCGAACCAAATTTATGAAAGATAACAGTCTGAAAATGTCTGAAGCCAAATAAAGCAACTCAAGAAATGAACAACGGTTAAGCCCGGTGTCATCATCGATGGGACTACTGTCTTCAACATTAAGTCCGGAAGAACTTTCTTCACATCTCACAATGGACCTCAAAGAGAAGCCAGTACCATCACTTTTGGGGCTGCCTCTATATCACATCTGTCTTGCTTTTCCTATTTTGGGCTTCCCTCTGACTTTAATTTGGAATCAGGCTTTTGGTCTTTGCCTCTGAAAGACACGTTCCTCCAGACTTCCCTCTCTTCTTACTGGCGTGAGCAGCAGATAATTGCATTAGTAAATAAGAAAAGACCTATATGTAAAAAAGACCTTATGTAGAAAAAGTATTGTAATTTGTAAACATCACAATAATTATCGTGCATTAAAGGTTCAAACTAGCTTAAGTTCCCAGAACTCCAAATTTACCAAACCTGTAGTTACGACCTCGACTACGGCTTCGTCTTCTTCTACGGGGAGGGAAGTGAGATGTAAGTGGTGACTTGGAGCGCCTTTCACCATGCCTAGAATTTAGGCCCTAGATTATTACAAACCAAAGGGGTATCAGAAGAAGCTCAAGTAAAATGTTAAAAAATAAATATGTAAAATAAAGTAACTGGCCTTCTTTCGAGTTGGAATGTTTTTGCAATTTCTCTCAAAGTGTACTTTTCCACCATCGCGGTAACATTTTTTCTTACGCGGTATCTCGAGCACTAATATAAATTTATCTAGGACTCCAAAATATTAAATAATTTGTAGTTTCCCAAGAAAAAAAAAAGAAACTGAAGGTTATCGTGGAGATATTTTGCACATGTTTTTTTCACTGCCAATAATAAGAAAATGTTTATCAATGAAAAACAATAAATAAATTAAAAAATAAGATATCATTTCCATTTACATCACAGTTTACAGGGAAATGAATTATGACTAAACTTGATTGGCCATAGAAGATAGTGTTATTTTAGTTAGTTAGAGCTATTAGTTTATGCTAATTAAAATATTTTCATCTTTGATATATTAAAAATATTGGTTAATAGAAAACTTATTTATAGTAAAAAAATGATAAACCATTCTCCAGAGAGAAAATGTGAAAATTCTTGTGGCCACGCGTTGTGAAAATATGGTGTGGTGCGGATTTGAATTTGGATCTCTTGGGGGTTCACGAAACGCTTTGGCCACCCGACCACAGACGCGTGGTTAACTTATTTATAGTACTTTTTAACTTTTATTATGTATTATGTTCTTTGAGATTATTTACAAAGTGAATTTTTTTTTAAATATAATATTTTAGTGAATTTTCCTTTTCAGGAAATCAATTATATATATTCGCGTTTTTTTTTAAGCATTTGGTTTTTTAATATATATTAGTTGGAAACCAATTTAACAGAAAATAATTTAAATTAAATTTAAATTGTAAAAATGATCTCATAAAATATATATTATGTTGTTTGAGATTATAAAATATATATATATATATATATATATATATATATATATATAATATATATATATATGTGTGTGTGTGTGTGTGTGTGTGTGTGTATTTATTTATTGATCTTATTATTTATGAAATTTACCTTTTTATCATAAAACATCATATCGTGTATAAGGTTGTATAATAATATTTCATTAAAGGTATAAACGATATTAACCACTCTAACTTTTAAAGTGAGAGCTTCGTTGCAAAAAATTACTACGCAAATAATAGTATAGATTATTTTAATTCCATGTATGTTTTGTGTTTAACTACTTTTCTTTCTTATTTGTTAATTTTCATAATATATATACACACAGATAATAATTGGATTTATCATTAAAATAAAATATTTAAAACAATTTTATAAAAATATAAAAATTATTATTATTTACTTATTTTCAGTATTTTCAATAATTAATATTTTTACATATTTATTATGTATTAATTTTCATACTTATTCTTCATATCTTAGACCGACGCTTAGGTTGTTGTTCTTATTCATCAACCTTATAGTTTATCAGGAAAATAAAGTGTGTTGATAGTTTATTTTCTGATCATATGTTTAAACGAAAAGTGTGTTTGGACTCATGGTGTTTAAACAATAAGGAAGTCGATGAATTATTTAGGGGTGCTCAATCCAGTAAAAACAGGCAAGTATAATCGAACCAAACTAATGTTAAAAATGGTTTTAATTTGGTAATCCATAATATTCTGAGTAAGTATGATTTTAAATAAACCGCGATATCTAGATTATTCCGCAAAATCATGGTTTAGTTAGTTTTATAATGATTATTTAAATATTTTTTCCTCGAACGATTGAGTCATATGCATTTGTTAGTTTGTTAAATGGAACACATTTATTTACAGAATTAGAATTTATATATTTTGGTCGAAAATATTTTGAAACCCATGAATTTTTTTTCTTGGTGTACTCAATAACCTTGCTCCAATATATATATATATATATATATATATATATATATATATATTTATATATTTATATACTTTATTAATGTTGACAAATATTAACATTTTCTCAAAGCGATCTTTTTACAAAAATAATTTTTGTTGTCATCAAGTAAAGAAATGTGACCAGACTATTCAGAAAAGATTGATGTAGTATAATATATCCAAACACGAATAAATGTATCAATCCGAAAAGTGTATAAACTTAATACAAACTTACACTATTTTCACTATTTATTACAAATTTCGATTACCTTTTTCAAACTTCTATTACTTACAAATTACCAAACGCTTTAAAGTTTATACACAAATGAAATCGAAACATGTATGATCTAATGATTTTGTAAATATTTATACGTGTATGAACAACTTCAGTTACCTTAACAGTACATAGCATATTTGATAACCTGCTAATTAACATCTATTACTTTAAAAAAGTTGCCAATTAACAAATTTAGTTTACTTCAGTGACACTGAATTATATTTATCGTTAATTAAACAACATTATTTATTTTACAAATATTTACGGATGGTATCTAACTAATTAATAATCATCCTATCGACATATTATTATATATCTCACCAATTTGTGGGATCCTCATTTCATGTAGAGTACATCACTGAAAATTTAATAATGTGAGATAGGTTATAAATATACGTTGGAAAATAAATATGGATTTTTTCATTATTATATACTTTAAAAAAATTATGAATTTGCATACAAAGACATATATTTAAGTTAGATTAAAGCTATTAGTAGATAAAAATAAAATTTTTAAGACAAACAAATCAAATCAAATTAAAACGAAACTATTATATTTAAAAAATTATAAAACTAAATAAACTAATTTCATATAATTATCTTCCTTAATTGTTTTTAAACTTGCAGATGTTTAAGATCTTGGACATTAGGAAAAACATGAAAATGATATTTTGATTTGTAAATGCTTAAATTCTTCCTTTTTCATGTCGTGAGATAGTGTACATACTCCATCTGTTCCATAATATATGATATTTTGTTTAAATGCACAAGAATTAAGAAATTTACTTTCTAGAAGATAATAATATTAAATATAAATTAACCAATCACTAATAATATAGTAAACTGATATTGGTTAACGAATTTTCAATAAAGGTAAAGTACCTTAAAAGTATTAAAAATTCTTATATTTTGAAACATCAAAATTTATCTAAAACATCTTATATTATGGAACGGAGAAGTTATCTTTTCAGTTAGTTTAATGTTTATGCGAATATTAGCTTTCCTGGAGTATTTAGAAAATCAAGAGAAACTCAATAAAATAGTTTAATATTTTAATGAGAAAGAAATGCTACGACTAAGACTGTAAATGTTTTTTTTCTAAATGCTAAATGTTAAGACCGTAAAGTTGATGGATGGACTAAGGTCATAGTCTATCGAGAATCTATCTTCATCTTTTACTTTTGTCTCTTTTGCTTATGTACCTAGGAGCTTGAACTCTTCTGCAGATGCCTTAGCTAAATATGCATTGTATTCCTTGAACTCTTGATTATGCTTTCTTCTTAATGAAATATGTTAAAAAAGGACTAAGGTCGTAGTCTTTTTTAGCTGTGGTGAATTTCTATTTACTTATCATGTAGAAAAGACGTAATACTATTTGTTAATAGTGCTGATAGGAAGAAATGTCAAACTTATTATAGAAATTTTGAGAAATATTTAATAAATGATTGGAAGATCTCTTTTCCACCTTGAAGTAGTTCAGACCAACATTGTTTCATATTCATAACTACTAAGCCACATATATTTTATCATCCGCAAAATATTTTACCAGGATCAGAAAATAATTAGATTAATGGAAGATATTATTAGGACACTAAACTATGGAACTCTTTTGCCTTACAGACGAAAGAAACTAATTTATATCAATACAAAGAGGTGATAGAAAACTAAAACTGCATGTCATCATTGTCAACCGGGAAATTACGTCTAGGGTAATATCAGTCTTCTCCGCTTCTTCTTCTTCATCTGTAGTGTCTTTGCCATTGATCCCCGACTCAACCTTCCCACTTTTTTTCTTTCTCATCAACTGTCTATTACCTAATATGCTTACTTTTTCTGCAAGTACTTTCTCTCTGTTATTTCAGACACCAACACTTGTTCTTTAGTCCGCCATTGATATCTTCTTGAAATGGAAGCAGCTCATCACGTCTGGGTAAGAGGATATTGTCTAGCAAGATTCCCCCTCTTCCGCAGGAAGAAACGTGAGCTAGAATCATATAATCATGTTACTGGAGCTGTAAGAAAGTAAAATGTATCTCAATTAAACTAAAGCAACTCCATGTTGTTGGGATTGTGAAATCCCGTGTCCCACTCTAAAGCAACTCGGCTTCAAAAGGTGTTCTAAAGAAAATTCGGTCTATCGAAAGGATGATAAAGGAAAGCTTCTTATCGTGGCTATCTACGTTGACGACTTGTTCATTACCGGAGACTCTGCAAAAGAAATCTCAGAGTTTAAGAAGAACATGTCAAAGAACTTTGAGATGTCTGATTTGGATCTTCTAACATACTACCTCGGATTGGAAGTAAGACAAAGCTCAAAGAACATCATGATCAATCAAGAAGCGTATGCGAGGAGAGTATTGGAGGAAGCTGCAATGGACGACTGCAACTCGACATGTATACCCATGGAGTTCGGTCTGCAACTCTCAAAAGGCCTCGACGAACCTGAGATAGATGCTACACTTTATCGAAGGAGAATTGGCTGCCTCAGATATTTTATGCACTCAAGACCAGATATGTGTTACGCAGTGGGCTTCTTGAGTAGATATATGCACTCACCAAGAACGTCTCGCGGCAACGCACTGAAGCAAGTGCTAAGGTACTTAAAGGGAACAGTTGGGTACGGATTATCTTACGAGCAAGGTGGATCAATGAATCTCGTAGGATATAGTGACAGTAGTCACAACACGGATCCGGGCGATGGAAGAAGTACGACAGGTCACTTGTTTTGTCTAGGAGAAATGCCAATCACTTGGTGCTCGCAGAAGCAAGACACGGTGTCTTTAAACTCGTGTGAAGCAGAGTATATGGCGGCAACGGAAGCAGCAAAGCAGGCGGTCTGGATACAAGATTTGATAAGTGAGATTACAGGAAAAGAGATGAGGAAGACGATGATACGAGTGGACAACAAGTCAGCTATCTCATTAGCCAAGATTCCCGTGTTTCACCAAAGAAGCAAGCACATTCACAAGAGGTTCCATTTCATTCGCGAACGAGTGGAGCAAGACGAGATTGATGTGGAACATGTTCCTGGAGACAAGCAGAAAGAAGCCATCCTAACTAAAGCTTTAGCAAGAATCAAGTTCAAAGAGATGAGGGAGCTGATTCAAGTTCAAGACTTAAGCAAAGATGGCTTGAAGCTTAGAATGGAGAATGTTGGATAAGCTTCAAAGATAGCTTAGGAAACAAGTTATTCATAAAAGGAAGTTTGAATAACTAAAAAGGAAAAACTTGATTTAGATTTATGTTAAGTTTCTAGATCACATTGTAATAGGTTAAGCTAAGACCCTATATATAGAGATCTACAATGTAAGATGATCTCAAGAAGTTAAGAGTTTAATAAAACGAAGAAACTGTTTTATTAACAAGCTTTGCACATTCACACAATCGATCCTTAGGCGATTTACATGTTATCCTTTATCATTCTCTTTGTTTTAACTAAAGTAAGTAAGAAAATATTAACCAATCTGGAAGGTGACCAACAGATTCAGGAAGAAACCCCGTAAAGACATTATTACTAATTGCACAATTCCAAAAAGAAAATACTTAATTCGAAAGAAAAGAAAAAGATGAAATATCAAAAAGATTTGAATGAGACAGCTAACAAACAAAAGCACTGCTTCCGGCGAAAGTTAGAACAAAAAAATGACATACCTGTTGTAGCTTAGGAAATCATTGAAGCATTTCAACCACCTAATCTTTTCGGCAGTTGTTGAACACAACCAAAGTTTTCACCCGCGCCAAGCCTAATTAATTCCTTAGTTGATTCAATCTCTTTCTGCTGTTTTTCTCAAGCTGCAATCTCAGTTTCAATCATTCTACCTTTGAGATCACACAAAATGCTTTGGCTTGGCGCGGAGGTGTTATGATAGTTGTTATGAACCCTCTTCTGTTAATGCTCTTCACCGTAAGAAACTTGGTTGATATGCCCTGAACACAATAGGCTTACACAAATGATATTTTCCTAAAGAGCAAACACTACTTTCTAAGAAACTAAGTGATGAAAAAAAAATTCAAATACTCACCCCAATTTTAGTGGACAATATACTTATTCGTGAAAAAAATACACCTAATGATGAGTACATAGATAGGTAGAGTAGTTGATTTCATGTCCAGCATGCAGTATAAAGATAAACTACAACAATCGAGCTAGCTGAGGATTAAGTATCCAAGGCATATTTCCCCTTGAATCAATAGAAGATGAGGAATATATATCACATTACCAACACGTTTAAAGCTAGAAACAGAATGAAAATGACTAAAAGTAACTATATAAAATCAAAGCGTGAATAGCGAGTGAGTGACGTTCATTGACTCCAACATATAAAGTTCTCTCCATTAGAAAGGTTGCTTTTTAGGAAGAACATGAGGCTTTCCTGACGCCATCTCTTCTAGACGACTGAGATCATCTCAGGGTCTCCTTGTTTTGCGCTGTGCAACCTCTGCACGCTTAGGTTTCTCGTTAAGTGATACAACTATTGCAAGAGCCTCAGGTTCCAATGGTAACTATAGCTCTTGAATCTGGTGACGCTTAGGTTGTTGTTGTTGTTGTTCATCAGCTGTTATGTCACTCTGATATGGAGAGTGAAGATCACCCAATGCTCACATCGTTGTTTGATCCTATTCTCTCACTATTTCCGCATCAATTCCTTCCGTAACCGTACCTCCACCGCACCACCTTTTTGGATGTATCCACATGTCTAATTAGTGACAGCTAACCTTTTTGGTTTACTGAAATTTCATCTCAAGATAATAGTTTAGGCGATTCACTTCTTAACTCTGGAGAGGAAGAGTTGCAAATTGGTGAAGGAGCTAAAGATCTGTCAGATGGAGATGCAAAAGAAGAAATGAATGTCACAGAAGGTGCTTTTATGGGTAATCAGTCATTGAAGAAAACTGAGGAGGAAGAAAAGCCTGATGATATTACTGCTAAGCCCCAAGATGTGGATGATGAAAATGAGACTCAAGTGGGTGAATCGTCTGCAGATAAGGAAACAGTTATGGATGATGTCAAAGAAGATGTTGAGAAGGATCCAGAAGCTGGTAAACCAGTGGACATGCATGTATGTACCCCAGGCTGCAGACGTGGAGACGAATGTTAAATATGGTGATGTGATAGAGAAAGAAGGCGAAGGGATGGCTGGTGTAGGTGAAGCAGAACAGACAGTTGATTTGGAGGAAACTCGAAAACTATCTGAGGAACTGCCTAAAGTTGAAGATCTTGAAGAGATGGGAATGACAGAGGCACTGGAGGAGACTGTTATGGATAAAGTTGAGGGAACAAAAATTGCTCAAGTGTCAGAAAGAAACAGAGGCAAGGATCGAAGATGACAATCAGGAAAAGGATGATGTGAAAACACATGGAGACTCCTTGGTGGCTGATATTGAGGAGGGGAAGGAAAGTCAGGAAGAGAAGGGAATAGCTGAAATAACAGAGACACAGGAGGAGACTGTGGAGGGTAAAGCAGACGAAACAAAACAAAAGAAGCGTCAGAAGAAACAGAGACAAAGTCCGAAGATGTCGATCAGGAGAAAGATGAAAACATGATTGATGTGAAAACTCGTGGAGACTCATCGGTAGCTGATATTGAGGAGGAGAGGGAGAGTCAGGAAGAGATGAGAATGACAGCAATGACAGAGACACAAGAGGAGACTCTTGAGGGTAAAGCAGACGGAACAAAATGATACGTTCCACAGGGTCTACTTCCGTAAGCGTAGCAGAGGAATGGATCAGGGGGAGCAGAGTCGAGTGGGAACAGAGCCGTTGGAGGGAGATAAGGAAGAAGAAGCAGAGAAGGAAGGAAATACTCTGGGGGAGAAAGAGAGTTTGGAGTTGGGCAAAGACTCGGAGAGAGACAGAGGCTTTGCCACAAGGAATAATGAATAAAGTAGAGAGTTTGTTTTACTTTTTCGTCATGCTTTTTGTATGAATCAAAAGAGTGACGTCATGAGTCCTCTGAGAACGATCGCCATGAGATCGTAGTACTTTTAGCATCATCGCTCTTGTAATTCGTCCTTTGGGAGATTTCGTACTTGTTCTCTTGTAAAAGGCGTTTATTAAGGAAGAACTTTCATTGTCGTTACATACAAATCGAGAGAGAAACGAGATAAGGGAGATTACACTTTCAAACTTATCAAATTGGTGCGTTGTGACAGTGATCGGAGCCGTTGTTGAAGATGGCGAGTACATCGGAGGATATTTTGGAGGTGAACGATACGATCGCGGAGATTTCTCATCAGGTGGAGTTCATGAAGACGGAGTGGGCTCGCGTTTCGTCGTTTGCGACGGGGGCTGAGGTGCAGTTGACAGCCATCGATCGTAGCTTGCTGACGACGGAAAAACGTCTCGACTCGTTGGATCGTCGTTTCGATCAAATGATGACGGTCTTAAACAGGTTGGATGAGAATCAGGTGCCGTTGCGGGCTCCCGGCAAAGAGGTTGCGGGATCTTCAGTGTCACCTCCGCAAGGGTTGCAGTCGGCGTCTCCGTACAGCTCACCGGGGATGCAAGGTGTTCCTACTTATCATCACCCGGCGTGTGAGACACGGGAGAGTCTGGTGAAGAAGATCGAGATGCCCATCTTCTCTGGTTCGGGTCCGTATGGGTGGATCGCCAGGGTTGAAAGGTACTTTCGTTTGGGTAACTATCATGGGAGAGACCGTTTGGATCTGATTGCAGTTAGCCTGGAGGGTCCGGTGTTGAACTGGTTCAACTCCGAGATGGACAACGCGCCGTTTGCAGACTGGGGTCAGTTTAAGCGACGCTTGCTCTCTAGGTTCCGTCAACGTTTGGAGGACGAGCCAGCTAAGCGTCTGTTTAGGATACGTCAGACGGGTTCGTTGACAGATTACATCAATGAGTTTGAGGAGTTGAAGAGTATTGTTGTGGGGGTGGATGAGCAGAACTTGGAACACATTTTTTATAACGGGTTGAAGCATGAGTTTCAAGAGGTCATTAAGATGAAGGAGCCAAGGGGTTTGACTCAACATATTACTGCTGTGATGGGTATGGAGGACAGTGGTTTTTGCAAATCAGTGGTGGCTGCAGGTACTTCATCGGGTGGGGGACGTCGCCATGATCCGATTCCTCACTACAAGTCTGCAGCATCCTCTGTTACACCTAAGAAAGGCGAGTCTTCCACGTCAACTGCAGGCACAGCTGCGAACTTGAAGCCTCGTCAGAAACATACAGATGCAGAGCTTGATGACATGCGTCGCAATGGGGTGTGTTTCAAGTGCAAAGGGCGGTACTTTAAAGGTCACATTAACGAGTGTCCTATGCGAGAATTGCGGATTCTTACGGTGATAAATGGGCTTGAGGTGGAGGTGTTGGACACTAACATGATTGAGCTGAAGGATGATGAGTTGCCTATCGATCATCAGATCATGGAGTTGTCAATGAATGCGTTTTTGGGAAATGACACACCTACAACTATGAAGGTCCGTGGGCAGTTTGGAAAATGTGAGGTGGTGATTCTCATCGACAGTGGGGCGACGCATAACTTTGTGACACCAAGCGTTGTGGAGCATGCTAAGTTACCTTTGATCAGTGGTACCAAGTTGCAGATCAGGCTGGGAACTGGCGTCACTGTTGATGGAGTTGGAGTGTGTAGAGCAGTGTCTTTTGCGGTTCAGGGCGAAGCGTTTGTCAACGACTTTATCGCTTTGGATTTGGGTGGTGTTGATGTGGTGCTGGGAGTTCAGTGGTTACGTACTCTTGGGAAGTGTCTGGTGGATTGGAGTATTCATGAGTTAGGCTTTAAACACGAGGGTCGTATGGTTACTTTGGTGGGAGAACCTGACTTACAAGGGCGGCGTTTCTCGTTGCAATCATTAACGGTGGTTACAGGTGACTTGAGAACTCAATCTGTGACTCCTCCAGTGGTTGATTCAGCTTTGCAGACAGTGCTGGAGACATTTGTTCACGTGTTTGCGGTGCCGACTACTCTGCCTCCTCAGCGTAGTCATGATCATCGTATTCAGTTGCTACCGGGCGTGTCTGCAGTCTCTGTTCGTCCTTATCGATACCCACGAGCGACTATGGAGGTGATGGAGAAAATGGTGATGGAGATGCTAGAAGCGGGTATCATACGCACGAGTACAAGCCCTTTCTCTAGTCCCGTCCTATTGGTGAAGAAGAAAGACGGCTCTCACCGCTTTTGTGTCGATTATAGGGCTTTGAATCGAGCTACCGTGCCTGACAAGTTTCCCATTCCTATGATCGATCAATTGTTGGACGAACTCCACGGGGCAGTGTACTTTTCAAAACTGGACCTGCGCTCCGGTTATCATCAGATAAGGATGAGTGAAGAGGACATTGCTAAGACAGCTTTTCGCACTCATGAGGGTCATTTTGAGTTTCTGGTGATGCCTTTTGGGTTGACGAACGCTCCATCTACCTTTCAGGCTCTGATGAATGAGTTGTTTCGTCCATTCCTGCGGAAGTTTGTGTTGGTCTTCTTTGATGACATTCTCATTTACAGCTCGTCGATTGAAGATCACGCACACCACTTACGCGTAGTGCTTGAGATACTTTCTACTCATCAGCTGTATGCAAACTTGAAGAAGTGTTCGTTTGGTCAGCTGAAGGTGGAATATCTTGGTCACATTATTTCTAAAGAGGGAGTTGCTACGGACCCGGCTAAGACAGCAGCTATGCAGCACTGGCCTGTTCCGAAGACGGTGAAGCTTCTGCGCGGGTTCTTGGGTCTTACTGGCTATTACCGTCGCTTTGTGCAAGACTATGGAACTCTAGCAAAGCCTCTCACGGAGTTGCTAAGGAAAGAGCAGTTCTGTTGGTCTTCTTTCGCTCAACAGGCATTTGATGTGTTGAAGAGAGCGATGATGACTACACCAGTTCTAGCTCTTCCTGACTTCAGGGAGCAGTTTGTGGTGGAAGCTGATGCTTCAGGCGTCGGGTTGGGAGCCGTGTTGATGCAGAAGAAACGCCCGATTGCCTACTACAGTCACACTCTAACACCACGCGAACAGCTCAAACCCATCTACGAACGGGAGCTCATGGCCATTGTGTTTGCCATTTTGAAATGGAAGCACTACCTCACTGGTCATCACTTTGTTGTTCATACAGACCAAAAGAGTCTCAAGTTCCTTTTGGAACAGCGTGAGGTCTCGATGGAATATCAGAAATGGTTGATTCGCCTCCTTGGTTTTCAGTTTGATATCATTTACAAACCTGGGATTGAAAACAAGGCAGCGGATGGATTGTCGAGACAGATGGCTAACTCGGAGGGCGGTGTGTGTGCAACCTTGTTGTCTCTGGTGATTCCTCAGTCTCTTCACTTGCAAGATATTTATGCAGAAATTGAGCAAGATGAAGACATTGGGGCCATCAAGCAACAACTGTTGACTGGAGCACCTGTCGGAAAAGGGTTCACGTTGATTGGGGGTTATGTACGTTACAAGACGCGCTTGCTGATTCCACGCAACTCCAAGTTCATTCCCTTGCTGCTTTCTGAATATCATGACAGTCGCATTGGGGGTCACTCAGGAGTGCTCAAAACGCTTAAGCGCATTCAGCAAGCGTTCTTCTGGTTTGATATGCGCAGCACCGTGCAACAGTATGTAGCTCAGTGCACAGTGTGTCAGACGCATAAATACTCGACGCTTTCCCCGTCGGGTTTGCTGCAGCCGTTGCCCATACCAGACGCCATATGGAGTGATATCAGTCTTGATTTCGTGGAGGGGCTTCCGTCTTCTTCAGGTGTGAATGTAATCTTGGTGGTGGTTGATCGCTTGAGTAAGTATGGCCATTTCATCGGCTTACATCACCCTTTCACAGCAGTTGACGTGGCTTCCAAGTTTGTTACTGAGATTGTGCGCCTGCATGGGTTTCCTAAGTCAATTGTCTCCGATAGGGACCGTATCTTCCTCAGTGCTTTCTGGAAGGAATGCTTTCGTCTGTCGGGCACTAAGCTGAAGTTCAGTACTGCGTTTCACCCGCAAACGGATGGACAGACCGAGGTTCTCAATCGTTGCGTGGAAACTTACTTGAGATGCTTCGCTTCTGGTCATCCAAAGACATGGTTCAAGTACTTGTCATGGGCAGAATATTGGTACAACACTTGTTTTCACTCGGCGTTACAGACCACTCCTTTTCGTGTGGTGTATGGTCGCGATCCTCCTTCCTTGATTCCATTTGAGGAAGGGTCAACAGGGAACTTTGATTTGGAGTGTATGTTGCGTGAAAGAGATGAGATGTTGGGTCACTTGAAGGAGCTGTTACAGAAAGCGCAACAGAGCATGAAGAGAAGCGCTGATAAGCATCGTCGTGACGTTGAATTTGAGGTTGGGTCGCAGGTGTTCTTGAAGCTCAGGCCTTACCGTCAGTCTTCAGTCACGCGTCGCGCCTGTCAGAAACTTGCAGCGAAGTTCTTTGGGCCATTTGAGGTTGTGGAACGTGTGGGGAAGGTGGCGTATCGCTTGAACTTACCGGCTTCATCACGCATCCACCCTGTCTTTCACATTTCTCAGTTGAAAGCAGCTGTGGGCCGTGATTTACCGGTCACACCGTTACCTAACACGTTTTCGTCTTCAGGGGAGTTCGTGGTGTTACCTGAAGCAGTTCTGGATACTCGCTATACAGTGGATGGTCGCCTTGAGGTGTTGATTCAGTGGAAAGGGTTGCCTGCTCATGAGAATACTTGGGTCTCAGGTTGGGAGTTCTCACGTCAGTTTCCAGAGTTTCAGCTTGAGGACAAGCTGCGTCTTCTTGGGCGGGGTATTGATACGTTCCACAGGGTCTACTTCCGTAAGCGTAGCAGAGGAATGGATCAGGGGGAGCAGAGTCGAGTGGGAACAGAGCCGTTGGAGGGAGATAAGGAAGAAGAAGCAGAGAAGGAAGGAAATACTCTGGGGGAGAAAGAGAGTTTGGAGTTGGGCAAAGACTCGGAGAGAGACAGAGGCTTTGCCACAAGGAATAATGAATAAAGTAGAGAGTTTGTTTTACTTTTTCGTCATGCTTTTTGTATGAATCAAAAGAGTGACGTCATGAGTCCTCTGAGAACGATCGCCATGAGATCGTAGTACTTTTAGCATCATCGCTCTTGTAATTCGTCCTTTGGGAGATTTCGTACTTGTTCTCTTGTAAAAGGCGTTTATTAAGGAAGAACTTTCATTGTCGTTACATACAAATCGAGAGAGAAACGAGATAAGGGAGATTACACTTTCAAACTTATCACAAAAGCTACTGAAATGTCAGAAGAAACAGAAGCAAGGACCGACGATGAGGATGAGGAGAAAGATGAAAACATGACTGATGCGGAAACGCATGTAGACTCCTCATTAGCTCATGTAGATGAGGGGAAGAAAAGTCGAGAAGATATGGAAATGACAGAACTAACAGTGACACAGGAGACAGGGGATGAAGACGCAGAGGACGTCGAGGAAGAAAATAAGGGTGTTGGAGGAAAGAGGAAGCGGGTGAGAAATACAAAGACGGGAAAGAAGAAAGAGGAAGATGTTTGTTTGATATGCTTTGATGGGGGTGACCTTGTCCTTTGTGATCGCAGGTAAACTTTGATTTGTAGTTTATGTGCTTTTGCGCTGCTCTTTTCTCCTTCTTTCTTCTGGTCCCTTTAACAGATGATAACTTTTGTTGAATTTAAATATACGATTCTGTTGGCTTGCCCAAAAGCTTACCACCCTTCCTGTGTAAATCAAGACGAAGATTTTTTCCGTTCCAAGGGTAAATGGAACTGTGGTAAGTGTTCTCTGGTATGTATTCATTAGGTTTCTGCATAAATTTAATAAAGGAAAACATGATACATTATCTGCTAAGCATATACATTAATTCTTTGAGTGGTGTATGTATTAGTGAAGATTGTTTACCGTAGTTATTTATAGTGTCTTTAGGGGTGTCAAAATGGGTCAAATGGGTCAACCCAACCCATAACCCAAATGGGTTGATTATTAATGGGTCATGGGTCAATCCAACCCATTTATTAAATGGATTGGGTTGATCCATGACCCATTAAATTAAATGGGTCAGATGGATTAATGGATGACCCATGAACCCAACATCTTTATAAAGAATCATTTTTAAGTCAAGACCAAATTGATCGAATTGAGACATAAGTTAAGCCCAAGTTGATCGAATTGAAAATTTTATTTTTCCGGTTTTTGAGGAAAATTGCGTTTTTCCGGTTTCGGTAGAAAATTACGTTTTTCCGATTTTGGCAAAAAAATAGGTTTTCCGATTTTGGCCGGAAATTGCATTTTTCCGGTTTTTGCAGAAAATTACGTTTTCCGGTTTTGCGGGAAATTGCATTTTTGGATCTTGGCGGGAAATTGCGTTTTTCCGGTTTTGGCGGGAAATTGCGTTTTTTCGATTTTGACGGGAAATTGCGTTTTCTGGTTTTGGCGGGAAATTGCATTTTCCAGTTTTGACAGAAAATCATGTTTTTCCGGTTTTGGCGGAAAATCGTGTTTTCCGGTTTTGACGGAAAATCGTGTTTTCCGGTTTTGACGGGAAATCGCGTTTTCTGATTTTTGCGGAAAATTGCGTTTTTCCGATTTTGATAGGAAATTGCGTTTTCCGGTTTTGGCGGGAAATTGTGTTTTCCGGTTTTGGCGGGGAATTGCTTTTTTTCCGGGTTTGACGGGAAATTGTGTTTTTCCGGTTTTGGCGGGAAATTTCGTTTGCCGGTTTTGGAGGGAAATTGCGTTTTTCCGATTTTTGGCGGGAAATTGTTATTTTTACGATTTTGATGAAAAATTGCATTTTCGATTTTGGCGGGAAATTAAGTTTTTTCTATTTTTGTGGGAAAATGTGTTTTTGTGGGAAAATGTGTTTTTGTGATTTTGGCCATTTTTTTAATTAAAAACTAAATGGGTCAGAGTTGACCCAACCCAATAGATCCATTTAACTTGTTAACCCATTAACTTGTTAACCCATTAACCTGTTAACCTATTAACTTGTTAACCCATCGACCCATTTAATCAAAAATAAACAATTCATTTGGGTTAATGGGTCAATTTGGGTTGGATAAACCCATGGGTCATGACCCATTTTGACACCTCTAAGTGTCTTTAACATTGTTACTTTCTTAGAAATCATGATGGAGTATGTTTTTTTTATCTGTCATTCTGATTATGACTTTTGTTGCAATTTCTGTTGGAACTATTTTTTTAGCAATGTATTCATATGCTAAAAATAGAGTTAGTATGAATAAGAAATGGAGGTCTAATGTGTGTGATTTGAGAAACTTGTATAAAGTTACAAATATACACATTAGATATTTGGATTTGGGTTTTTGATTTGTTAGTTGGACTTCATGTTCATTAACTTAATCTTATAAACCAAATATATGTTGATCTTTTATATTGATAAAATATAAAAAAGAAATCCATTTTAAAGTATATTATTTTGTTTGAATTGGTCAAACAATAATAATTTTACTCTTTAATTTCTTGGTCAAAATGTGAAATGAATTCACATATTAATTGACAAGAAATAAAGTCTCTATTAGTGCATCTTGGAGGTTTTATTTTTATGTTGAAAATGAAATTTGTGCTTCTCTTTATTTTTCTATATAAATGGTTTGTTAGCATGATAGAAAGAAATACACATCAAATACCAAAAGAAAAACCACATTCTCCTATATTGAATAGTCATGTTAGTATTTTTTATTTTGTGTCTGAGAGTACAACACAAAACTAGTTTCGCCAGGCTTCTGATAGAGTGACGCAAGTTCAGAAGATTGTTTGCAGTTGTATCCTGGGACTCATTACGTTATCGAACCATCGCACTACGGGACGTATTTGAGTTAAGGAAAGAGATAATATCTCGCCTCTGCAGTTGTATCATCCTTTTCTTACTCTTTGATATAATTTTATCATTTTTATTCTTTACAATATTCAGTAATCTGTAGTTAATAAAATACGGTTCTATCAGTCTTAACTCAAAATATCCGTTTATTACTTTGCACTAACCGGACTGATTATTGTAAAAAGTATTTTTTGTAAGAACAGGTTGATTGATCTTTGGGAAAAGATGTCGGAGTTGGATCTATAGGATTATTTCAAAATAATCTTTCTTCAATCCTAATTATTTAAATTTTTGTTTGTATTATTATACTAACAAAACTGATTATTTTGTGAAGTATTTTGTCATGAAAACAGGAATTGGAGATTTCATGGTGATAAAGAATATGTTCATTCCATCAGATTATTTTTGTTGATGATTTCTATGGGGATTAAAATCATTAATTGATGAATCCAGTGGTTACAATCATTTTTTGAATATTAGTCAAAAATGTGACTAGAATAAAACGTTTTTAGTCATAGTGCATGTTAATGTTTTGACTTGGTTAAAGACAAATTTATTTGCTTTAATTATCAAGAATGTGATTAACGTTTTGGTTTTGTGATTTCAGATTTATTTGAACAGCTTAATTTGATTATTAAGTGCTTGATCATGGAAAAAGAAAAAAAAGATTAAAAGTTTCAAAAATATGGTAAAACCATATTTATAAACAACATTTTGATCTTTTGAGACCAAGTTGTATGGATGAAAATAGATTTTGTGAGTCGACGCCCCAAATAAAATTTGGGAGAGGTCTGCCACATATAAATCATTTGCCATAAGAAATAAAATGTTTGTTGATATTGATCAAAACATTTGTATTTCGTGAATGCTTTAATACACCTTTTAAAAAGGTTGACCATGCAAAACCAATGAAAAATTTCAGACCAATATGACTGAAACTTACATGTGTATTGTAGTTCCTAAAATCAATATGTTTGAGAATAACCATAGAAAATGGTGGTTTGGATGGTACAAACAATATCATATAATGATATGTATATTTGCTATAAAGAAAAAATATATTTTGAAAAAAAAATCGAAATATATACAAGTTGGATTTCTAAATCAACTTGAGAGAACTATGAAAATAGTTGTATTCAAAATGTGATTTTCCGAGAATTAATTACATTCTAAAGAAAATTGTAACAATTTTGAAATTGTTTTTATTATTCATTTAAATCTAAAGGAGTTGTAGATTAACTTTCTAAACTCTTAAGAGATGTTAAATGTAAATATGCATGGTTTTGAGCTATCTCAAAAAATGTGGGGGAAGCTTTGCTTACAATATAAAGTCATTGGCAAGAGGCCAAATGAACTTAGTGATAGTTATCAAACTATGATTTAAAAAAAAACAAAAAAAAACTAGTGTCATACACTGGGTTTTGTGTATAATGGTTAATTGTATCTTGAGGAAAAAAAAGATGACAAAAATCATTAGACAATTGATCTCGACTAATCTCAATAGATTATGTTCAATGTGATGACAACCTAGGATCCTGTTATTAAAGGTGTGTCATGAGATCAAATTGTAATATCATCAAAAGGAATGGGTTTAGCCTATGAACTAAGATGAGGTTTGGCGGTAACTCTACTTATCAGATTGGAGATCCCAAGAAATAGGTTCAAGGAGACAACTAAGTCAAACTAAATCTGCCCAAAGCACTGTAAGACTTCGGTCTATACGCCGTTCCTAGGATGATTAAACAGTGCTACATGTAAGGAATAGAGGATAAGCATTTGCTTTTAATGATTTGTGTCAATTGTTTTGAGATATGAATGGAGTAGTACATGATACTCCTCTAAACAAAACTAATGGCAAATCACCTTGTGAGTGAGAAATGGGGCCGTTTCTAGGAGAATAAAAAGACTATATTCTCTAAAGTTCACTCATGATTACCAGGAATGTTCACGGCCAAAATGAACACAATAGAGAAATTGGTTTTGTGAGAGAATGAAACTGTGTTTTGGTTATTGTCTAGGTTTACACCAAAGCCCGGGAGGTTCAAGACATCATGGCCACCTCCTGGCCGAGTAAATCCGATAGCTATTAACAATGACTGGTTCAAGGCTGAAAAATTGCTATCAACTCATCATGCAGTGAATTTCTTGTTTGTACTCTCAAAAGTCCTTATTTGAGTCTTGTCGAGTCTTGTCGAGTCTTGTCTAAGAAGTCAAGTCTGTCGAGTCGTCAAGTGTCTAGAAGCATTTCTATTCATATGGGGGATTGTTGGAACTATTTTTTTAGCAATGTATTCATATGCTAAAAATAGAGTTAATGTGAATGAGAAATAGAGGTCTAATGTGTGTGATTTGAGAAACTTGTATAAAGTTACAAATATACACATTAGATATTTGGATTTGGATTTTTGATTTGTTAGTTGGACTTCATGTTCATTAACTTAATCTTATAAACCAAATATATGTTGATCTTTTATATTGATAAAATATAAAAAAGAAATCCATTTTAAAGTATATTATTTTGTTTGAATTGGTCAAACAATAATAATTTTACTCTTTAACTTCTTGGTCAAAATGTGAAATGAATTCACATATTAATAGAAATAAAGTCTCCATTAGTGCACCTTGGAGGTTTCATTTTTATGTTGAAAATGAAATTTATGCTTCTCATTATTTGGGAACGTCTTACGCGTTTCTCAACAACAAGAACTGGACCTTGGTTTATGATAGGAGATTTCAATGAGATTACTGGTCATAATGAAAAAGAAGGAGGTAGACAACGTACTGATAGCTCATTTCTACCTTTCAAGCAAATGCTGAGCGACTGTGGGATGCTAGAATTTCCATACACTGGAGACATGCTATCATGGGTTGGTAAGAGAGCAGGGAGAGTAACCGTAAGATGTCGTCTGGACAGAGCAGTAGGAAATGCAGACTGGCATGATAAGTTCCCTCATTCGAAGACGAAGTATATGAGGTTATGGGGTTCGGATCATCGTCCGATACTTGCTGATATCCTCAAAAAACCATCCAGGAGATCGAGGAAATTCAAGTTTGACAAAAGATGGTTGGACAATGAGGAACTGAGACAAGTTATATTAGAGGGATGGAAATCACCTGATCTTTCTCCCAATGCTTCTATAATGGAACATATTGCCAGTTGTAGGAAAGCATTGAGCGAGTGGAGGAGACAAAATAATATCAACTCTGCAAAACTGGTGGAAGAGCTTAAAGAAAAAGTAGAGGGTCTATATGCAGATGATAATGCCACAACTGAGGAAATTGCAGCGGCTTTGAAGGAGCTTTCTGATGCTCTTAAGGCAGAAGAAATGTTCTGGAAACAAAAGAGTCGCGTATTTTGGTTGAGAGAAGGAGATCGTAATACGAAATTTTTCCATGCCTTAACGAAACAAAGGAGAGCAAGGAACAAGATCACTCAGCTACTGGATGAAAATGGAAATATTGTGGAAGATGAAGAAGGATTAGTAGCCATTGCTACTAGTTATTTTAGACAAATCTTTGAGTCTTCTAATCCACATGATATTGAAGAAGCTCTATCTGAAGTTCCTACGACAATAACGGAGCCAATGAATGAAAGTCTTACAGCACCGGTATCGGAGTGGGAGATTAAATTAGCACTCTTTGCTATGCATCCAGAAAAAGCTCCGGGACCAGATGGGATGACTGCGCTGTTTTACCAGAAGTTCTGGGATATAGTAAAGGATGATTTAACTCTTATGGTTAATAAATTCCTTACTGAAGGGATAATGCCAGATGGACTGAATGAGACTAATATTTGTCTAATCCCAAAGACAACAAAACCTAATGAGATGGCTCAGTTTCGGCCTATTAGTTTGTGTAACGTAAGTTACAAGATTATCTCTAAAGTCCTATGCCAGAGACTTAAAAAGGTATTGCCAGAATTAATATCGGAAACCCAGTCAGCCTTTGTTGCTGGAAGACAGATATCTGACAATATTATGATTGCTCAAGAGATGTTTCATGCTCTAAGGACCAAGCCAAGTGGGCGCAACAAAAGAATGGCTATTAAAACAGATATGAGTAAAGCCTATGATAGGATGGAATGGTCATTTATTGATGCTGTGATGAGAAAGATGGGTTTCTCAGAAACATGGATCACATGGATAATGAGATGTATTACGTCGGTACAATACAAAGTCCTCATGAATGGGCAACCAAGAGGAAATATTATCCCAGGAAGGGGACTACGACAAGGGGATCCTTTATCTCCTTTCATTTTTATTCTATGCACGGAAGCGCTCGTTAGCCTTCTTAATCATGCAGAGAACCAGGGAAAGATAACGGGGATGCGCGTTACCCGCGCGTGTCCATCGGTATCTCACCTACTATTTGCTGATGATAGCCTTTTCTTTTGTAAGGCGGAGCCCCGTGAATGTGAAGAAGTAATGAAAGTGATCAGGATCTATGGTAAAGCATCAGGACAATGTATTAACTTTGATAAATCCTCCTTACTCTTTGGTAAGAGGATTAACGCAACCACAAGGCAAGAGATCAAAGATGTACTTGGAATACAAAATGATGGAGGGATGGGGACTTACTTGGGTATCCCAGAAGATATTAGTGGTTCAAAATGCAAGCTCTTTGCCTTCCTAAAAGACAAATTAATGCATAGAGTGAATGGCTGGACAGGTCGTTGGCTCTCGAAAGGTGGGAAGGAGGTATTGATTAAGTCCATTTTGCTAGCTCTCCCGACGTATGTTATGTCTACTTTCCTGCTCCCATTGGAGATATGTGAAAAACTTGCCAGTGCTATTGCTCAATTCTGGTGGAGCTCAAATCCCCCAAAAAGAGGAATACACTGGTCGAAATGGGAGAAAGTTTGCCTACCGAGAGAAGAAGGAGGGATTGGATTTCGTATGATCCATGAGTTCAACTTGGCATTATTAGCAAAACAATTATGGAGGCTAACACAAACTCCGGATTCGCTGGTCGCCCGGGTCTTAAGAGGAAGATATTACAGACTAAGCTCGCCTTTGCGAGTAAATTCTGTAAATAGTCCTTCTTATGTGTGGATTAGTATTTCCGCTGCGAGGGAGCTTTTGTTGTTGGGAATAAGGCAGAAAATACATTCTGGTTATGAGGTGAAGGTGTGGGAGGATCCCTGGATTCCAATGACCCCTGCTAGGCCGGCTATACCTATAGCGCCAGTTATGCATCCAAATATGAGGGTGAGTGATCTTATTAATCAGGAGTTGAAGGAATGGGATGTTGATTTACTGGAACAATATGTCAGCCCTGCTGACATACCCCTTATAAGGAGTTTGGCCATAAGCACAACGCATAGGCCTGACACGTTTTGCTGGAGCTTCACAAAAAATGGACAATATACAGTCAAGTCGGGATATTGGGTTGCTCAAAATCTTCTAAAGGATGCAGACGAAAAACAAGTGCTAGAGCCAAGTATTACAAAGCTTCAAGCCTTTGCTTGGAAGATAAAGGCGCCGAAGAAAATTTGTCACCTTATATGGCAATTGTTAACTGGTCAAGTGGCAGTAACGAGAAACCTAGTAAGGCGAAATATTAGATGTGATAATTACTGCCCAAGATGTGGTGAGCCAGAGGAATCAGTAACACATGCTATTTTCGAATGCCCACCTGCTCTACAAGTTTGGCTACACTCATCAACTCCAACGAGTCCTGCTGTTTTTCCAACGCCAAGTATATACACGAGTATGAACTACCTCTTCTGGGAAAAGAACGGTACATTTGAACCAGATCAAGACAGGGATCCTTATCCCTGGCTGATTTGGTATATTTGGAAGGCTCGAAATGATAAACTCTTTAGGGGCATAGACAGAGATCCTCTGGAACTAGTTCGATATGCTGAGAGTGAGTGTCAAGCTTGGTTTAATGCCAATGAAACGATACCACCAGTGGTACAGGAGAGTAATGCAGAGGAACCTCAAGTCATAAGCTTGGGGAATATTTGTTTGCTGGATGGATCATGGACATCTCAGGCTCAATTTAGTGGGTGTGGATGGGTCTGGTTGGACAGCAGGGGAGTCACGAAACTCATGGGATCACAGAACATCCCCAGAAGAGAATCAGCTCTGCACTCAGAAGTGGGAGCACTGCGATGGGCGATGGAAAATATGCTTCAACATTCAATTTGCCAGAACTTTGGAACAGACTGCAAGGACTTGATTGCTATGATCAAGGAACCTCATGCTTGGCCAAGTTTTGCTACGGAACTAGAGAGGATAGAGACACTGCTCATATGCTTTCCAGACTTCAAGATTTCGTATATTCCTAGAGCGCGTAATCAGATTTCAGATTTTTTAGCTAAGACAGCTAGATCCTTCCATAGGAAGTTACATTTTATTGGTTGTTCTATTCCGGTCTGGTTACCTAGACCACCTCAAGCCTGAGTAATAGAATAGCCGTTTGCCGTCAAAAAAAAAAAAAAAAAAAAAAAAAGAAATACACATCAAATACCAAAAGAAAAACCACATTCTCCTATATTGAATAGTCATGTTAGTATTTTTTATTTTGTGTCTGAAAGTACAACACAAAACTAGTTTCGCCAGGCTTCTGATAGAATGACGCAAATTCAGAAGATTGTTTGCAGTTGTATCCTAGGACTCATTACGTTATCGAACCGTCGCACTACGGGACGTATTTGAGTTAATGAAAGAGATAATATCTCGTATCTGCAGTTGTATCATCTTTTTCTTACTCTTTGATATAATTTTATCATTTTTATTCTTTGCAATATTCAGTAATCCGTAGTTAATAAAATACGGTTCTATCAATTTCTTGGGAATTCAAGCTTCTTCTTTCGTTTGAGTTCCTGGCTGGCAGTATGTATTTATCCTGAAAACTTTCTATCCTTTACTCTTCTCAGATTATAAGCTTGAACTTTTTGTTGAAAGTTATTTTCTATTGCTTTTGCTTTGCACATCGTATTTGATTTCATGTCGTTCCTTATTGAATCTTACTTTAGTCTCAGGCCTTTGGTACCACTGTCAAATGCTACACAGGCAATGGTTGCTATCAAGGCTGTGTAGTCTTTGAAATTACCCAAGAATTCGTCAACTGTGGTTTTTAGTTGATTCCCTGTTGTCAACGGTAGCAGCAGTGGGATCTCTTCCATCGTTTATTTTAAGTAAATTTTTTTTGTAAATACACTAGCATTGATACTTTTATATACTTTGGTAGTGGTGAAATCGTCCAGTTTTATCCCACTATAATTCTATCCATTTAAACTTGTTAGGATAATCCTTTGATATAACGGGAAAGATTGATATCTTTCATTTCTTCTAGGCATCATCAACTAAGGGTTCTCTCTCTCTAAGCTATTTTCTTACTCTGTCGATTTGTTGATGATTCTTGTATTTAGCAATTGGTTCATAATTACTGTTGGTACATATGGTAATATACGCTGATGAGATGTAAGAGCCCAAAGAATACTGTGCAGCCTCTTAGTATGCTACTGTCCCTCATGTATTAGAACACATCGAAAATAGTATAATGTCTGATTGGTCATTTGTCATACTTTCTGTTTGTTACCTCCCTCTCTCTCTCTGTGTATGCATGAATTCGGCAATCTTCATCTTTGAAGGTCTTTTCTATGTCTTTGTGCTAGAACCTAACACAATGTTGCATTTTAATGAATAGGATGGCACCAGTGTAGCAAATGTGAGAAAACTGCGACATACTTGTGTTACACATGTGTGTTCTCATTATGCAAGGGCTGCGCCAAGGATGCTGTCTTTTTTTGCATAAGAGGTAATAAGGGTGTATGTGAAACATGCATGGAGACAATCAAGTTGATAGAAAGAGAAGAGCAGGAAAAGAAGGAGCCGGTATGTACCTACACTTTTTAGTTTTTCTTTTCTTGTTAATTTTTTTTTTCATCATACATTTTGCGATACTTAATTACTGATTCTGTTCTCTCCTGGACAATTGCTCTATAGAATTATGCACGTGTTTATGAGCTTTCAACTTGGTTGATGCATTATAAGCATACATTTCTGTCCTTTTACTTTGAAATATGTACACTAATAATTTGGTCATCATTGTTTCACACCGAAGAGTTGATTTTCATTTATACCTTAAATTCCACTTTCAATTTGAATGTCAGTCTTCTGTTTCTTATCCCTCTCACTGAATCCGTTTTGTCTTTTACAGGCGCAGTTGGATTTTGATGACAAGACTAGCTGGGAATCTCTCTTCAAGGATTACTGGATTGATTTGAAAACGCAGCTATCTATAAGTCCAGAGGAACTTGATCAGGCTAAGAGCCCACTGAAAGGAAATAAGTCTCATGCTGGTAAACAGGGAACAGCCAGGGAGACTGAATATGCAACTGATGAAGGATCAGATTCGGATAGTTCTCCAAAAAAGAGGAAGACAAGGAGTCGATCGAAGTCTGGTTCTGCGGAGAAAAACCAATCACCAGCCAGCTGTAAAAGCTCGTCAGGTGAAACGTGGGCTTCCAAGGAACTTTTGGATGTGGTCGCGCACATGAGACGTGGTGACAGATCTTTCTTACCTTCCACAGAAGTACATGAGCTCCTGCTGAATTATATAAAAAGATACAATCTTCGTGATCCCCGTCGTAAAAGCCAAGTTGTTTGTGACTCCAGGCTTAAGAATTTGTTCGGGAAATCTCATGTTGGGCACTTTGAGATGTTAAATATCCTTGATACCCATTTCCTTGATAAAGAGCAACAACAGGCAGATAATATTCAAGGTAGCATTGTTGATACAGACCCTGACTATGTGGATCTTGATGAAAGCTTGGACCATCCAGTGAAAAGTGGGAAGGATAAGAAACGTAAAACACGTAAGAAGGGTGCAAGGAAAGGGCGTCAATCTAATCTTGATGATTTTGCTGCTGTTGATTTGCACAACATTAATTTGATTTACTTGAGGCGGAGCTTGGTGGAAGATCTACTTGAAGATTCTACAGCATTCGAAGAAAAAGTAGCTAGTGCATTTGTTAGGTTGAGGATATCTGGAAATCAAAAGCAAGATTTATATCGACTGGTTCAAGTTGTTGGTATGTTCAATTTCCATTTTACAGATTATTTTAATATATGGTTTAATTCAAAGGTTGACTATTTTAATATTTCCACACCAGAATTGTCTCCTAGGATTGCCCCCGTAATCTCAACGTCACCTCCTCCTGTTGTTGCGCAGCCTGCTCCCAAGCCAAATGAGTCGGAGAAAATGTGGCATTACAAGGGTAAAGTTCAAGGACCTTTTTCAATGGCGCAGCTCCGTAAATGGAACAACACTGGGTACTTCCCTGCTAAGTTGGAAATCTGGAAAGCTAACGAGTCATCGTTGGACTCTGTTCTCCTGACTGATGCATTGGCTGGGCTGTTTCAGAAGCAAGCCCAGTCGGTGGATAATAGCTACGCGAAAGCTTATTCTGGTCAATCAAGCCATTCAGAACCCAATATAGGTTCTTCTGCTAGGACCGCTCCATCAGTCCTTGATATTCCCAAAAAATTCTCCAACCAAGCCTTCTGCACAGTCAGCTGTTCAGTCGATGAGTTTTCCTTCAGCACAATCCGTCCCGAGTCAAGCTCCACGGACAGATATCCCTCTGGTTGTAAACTCGGCTGGTTGCGTTGCAGCCTGGAACCCACCCAATTCCATCAACAGATCGGGCTAACGTTTCTGTTAATCATTATGGTTCTTCTGCTCCTCTTCCATCTCCAACACCGGTAGGTGGAATGCAAGGCTGGGGTAACATGCAGACGGATAAATTTGATTCACATGGTCGTGGAAGAGGTGATTCCCCTTTTTCTTCTCAGAATACCTCTGCGTCTTATGGCACCACAACTCCAAGTGTTCTCCCCTCGCAAAGTCAACCAGCGTTTTCAGCATCTCATCCTTGGAGGGCTCCAGTTCCAAGCCAATCAAATACTCAGACTCAGGCACAAGCATGGGGTAGTCAAAACTCAGGACAACCTCAGGCTCCAACAAACCAAAACAGCAGCTGGGGTCAAGGGACTGTTGCAAATCCAAACTTGGTTTGGGCTGGTGCTCCTCAAGCTGGAATGAGCGTAAACTGGGCTGCATCTTCGGTTCCACCAACTGGTCAGGGAATGCCTAATACTGGATGGGGCGGGCCCCCCCCAAGTACAACAACAACAAGCTTATCCAAACTCCGGGTGGGGTGTAACAGGCCAAGCTCAATCCCAAGTTCAACAAGCTCCAGGGAGTAGTACAAGCTCTGGATGGATGCAGCCAGGTCAAGGAATGCAGTCTGGGAGCAATAATCAAAACTGGGGAACTCAAAACCAGACAGCAATGCCAAGCGGTGGGTCAGGAGGGAACCAAACTGGTTACTGGGGGAACCAACAGAACCAGAATGGAGATTCTGGGTATGGTTGGAACAGGCAGACTAGTGGAAGTGGTGGGCATAACAACTTCAAAGGGCAAAGAGTATGCAAGTTCCATCGAGAAAATGGAAATTGTAGGAAAGGAGCAGCCTGCACTTACCTCCACAACTAAACTCTCTCTTTCTTTCTGTTTTTTAGGTGATGTTTGCTGCATCCTAAAAAAGCAGTTTAGGCGTTTTAGACACTATGCACAAGAGTCTTTGTTTTGTTGGGAGCTTTTTATTTAGATTAGCCGACATGTTTCTTTAATTTCGGGAGTTAAGGGCTTAGTATGTCTGGTGGTGAATATGGTGATAGAGTATAATATCCTCTTTGCATAAAGTATTTGCTAGAATAACTATATGTCCTGTATCCGTAGACCTTCCTTTAGGAAAGTCTTTATTCACCCGATACATCATGTTTCGTATTAAAATACTAAGCTTTGATACAGAAAAAAAAAGTTTTCTTTGAATTATTTAGACAATAAAAAAGTTCGGCAACATCTTATTCTGCTTCATAACAGACGCATGTAAACAAACATAGCTCTTTTTATCAACAACTAATGCTCTACATTCAAGTTGTTTAGAACAAACCGGGTTGCAAACCAATTTTGTACAGAACAAACCGGAATAAACCAGCTGTAAACCAACAATTTTTGTCCAAAGATATACATATATACAACAAATGAAGAAAGATAAGAGAAACGTTTTGAGAAGTAAACGATCACGTGTGGCCAAAACGTCCAGAGAGGACTAAATTACACAATGAACTGTAATCCTATCAATTATCTTCACTCATCCTATTCTATTAACATTCTTTTACTTAGCAACTCTGATGAGTAAATTACACAATGAACCTGTACTTCGATCAGTTACCTTCACTCATCCTATTCTATAATGAACCTGTACTCCTAATATCTGCTTCTAGTCTCCTATCAATTATCTTCACTAATCCTATTCTATTAGCATTGTTCTACTTACCAACTCTAATACTAAATTACACAATGAACCTGTACTCCTAGTCTCCTATCAATTATTTTCACTCATCCTATTCTATAATGAACCTGTACTCCTAGTCTCCTATCAATTATCTTCACTAATCCTATTCTATTCGCATTATTCAACTTAGAAACTCTAGTGACTAAACTACACCATTAACCTGTACTCCGATCATTTTTCTTCAGTGTTTTTCATTGTTGTGTTCACGGTCTCACCGAATACTACGAGCCACATGAGAAAACGGCTCATGAGATCCTTTTGGAACAGGTTTTTGGGCGGTGCCAGGTACTCCAAAAACATTCCAAAACATCAGTCTCTCGTCTCCAGCTGCAGAAACTACAGTACAACCATCTGGACTCTGGGACATAGATACAACGCTCGATTCATGACCAGAAAGCTCAGCCATTTTCACCATCGATGGGTACTTCCACAGTGTGAGCTGAGACCCACGTGAGCTAAGCAGCTCTCTTTCCTTGTTGCTCCATAACAGACAAGAAACTTGGGAACCAGTGTCAACCGAATTCAAGCAAGCCCCTGTCTGAGTGTTCCAGAACTTTATCTTCCCGTCTTCTTCACCACCTCCAGATGCAAGCAAATGGGTTTGGAAAGGACACCAACCGAGAGCTTTAACCCCAGATGTATGCCCCCTGAGCCTGTGCAGCCACTGCGTTGAACTAGAACGATCCCATATGTGCACTAGATTGTCCCTGCCACCACTAGCTAGTCGCTCACCAGATCCTGACCACTTGAGCCCACAAACCTCTCCAGTGTGACCCTTGTAAGTCGCCACAACGGATGACCTGATCCGCACATCCCTGTTGAAGATACGTCCGTCCATTCCTCCACTCGTCAGGATGTGACTGTTCCACGCCAACGACCCAACTGGTTCGTGGTGGCAACCTCCCAGTGTTCTCATCAGACTCTTGGTTTCACAATCCCAAATGTCTACTTCACCATTCTTGAGCCCAACACCAAGATTGACACCATCATGTGCCCAGTTCACACTTGTGACAGGTCCTTTGTCTTCGCCATACCTGACAAGCTCAGTCACAGAGCCGGTGGAAGCATCCCAGAGACAAACAGACTTGTCCAAGGCGACGGCTACGACATTAGAACTGCTCCAGTCGAGAATGTTTAGGTAGATGTCATCCATAAAACCAGGAGCATCAAGAGTTCTCTCGGAACCCTGAGGGATGCGTCGAGGAGGCCTCAAGGGTTGAAACCGTTGGTAGTGAAGAGAAGAAGAAGAGGCAGAGTGATCCTTGGGGACTGAAGTAGAAGGTTTGTTCCTGAAGGCAAGGATTCGAGTTCGGTTAAGATTCAAAGCCTCAGCTAACTGCTTTCTATAAGCTTCTCTTGATGGACTTACCTCTTCTTCTTTTGCTTCTCTTCCTTCCGTAAGAGCGAAGTGAGCGTAGTCGAAATCCATCGCTGATCGGTTCGGTATGAATCGGTCAAGCTGTAACAAAAAAAAAAAAAGTCAGTACATCACGAGATTCAGAAAAAGAATACGAACGAAAACAGAACACAAAACCTAGCACGAGATTCAACAGTTTTGTTTCGGACATCAGTGACGGAATGAAACCCTAATTCTACAGAGCACTTAAATAGAAACCCTAATTCTACAGAGAACACAAATCGAAACCCTAATCTAGAGAACACAAAACGGAACCCTAATTCTACAGAACACAAATCGAAACCAGAGCACTTATATCGAAACCCTAATTCTAGAGAACACAAATCGAAACCCTAATTCTAGAGAACACCAAGTAGAAACCAGAAACTTACGTTCTCCTTGGAGCTGTTTCGGGGAAGGAAGTAGCGTCGAAAAGGAATGCGAGCCTGGGCTTTCAAATACGAAGAAGTGTCCATCGCTATTGTACCTGAGAGCTGTCGTTAGAGTAGAAAAGAAAGACGATGATCGAGTTCGAGAGCGCGCGCGAAAGTATTTTTCGTGAGAGAGAGAGAGAGAGAGAGAGAGAGAGAGAGATTTGACGTTTTGTGTGAGAATGATATATTTATAGAAAAAAGTTTAGTGAGAGTAATTTAGGAATTCGCTTAGTTGATACTTTTCTAATCTTTGAAATCGGAGTTTGCTGCTAAGTAAAATAACAAAAGCGAAGAGAAAATCAACGTTTTGGGCCTAAGTCCAACTTTCAGATCCATTACTAGCACACGCATCTTCCGTACGAATCCAAGTCCAGTAATTTAGGCTACTCAGTTATCTAGTATTATTACGTACGGGCATTAATAATATGCACAGATAATTTAGATTTAGTATGTAAAATTTAAGTGGATATTAATAAAAATAAACATTTCCTTTAAAACATAATCTTAAGTAATTCTCTAGACTATATTTGAGAAGTGATTTTGCCACATGTCTTCTCTACAATCATTCTCACAAAAATAATATGATATGACTACTAAAATTGATGAAATATCTTATAGATTATTATGACATGGACAATTATATTCATTGTTAATTTATATTTTGGGTAAACTTTTTAAAATATGGTAATAACTCATATATTACATTTATTTTTTATTTATATTTTTGGTTTTTTTAAAATATGGTAATAACTCATAAATCATCATTAAAATAAATATATTCAATTATGGCATTTCAAATTTCGAAATATCGTTTAAATTAAAAATATTTCAAAAATATATACATATTTTTAGAAAATTAAAAAAAATTAAATCATAAAATCAAATTAAATCGTAAAATCATTGGTTTCTTATATATATCTACAGATTTTATAAATATTTTTTAATTTTAATTTTTGACAATTATGAAATTTTACATCCCCTAGACTATATTTGAGAAGTGATTTTGCCACATGTCTTCTCTACAATCATTTTCACAAAAAATAATATGACATGGTTACTAAAATTGATGACATGTCTTATAGATTAATATGACATAGAAAATTATATTAATGTTAATTTATATTTTTGGTAAACTTTTTAAAATATGGTAATAATTCATAAATCATCATTAAAATAAATATATTCAGTTATGGCATTTCAAATTTCGAAATATCATTTAAATTAAAAATATTTCAAAAATATATACATATTTTTAGAAAATTATAAAAATTAAATCATAAAATCAAATTAAATCGTAAAATCATTAGTTATATATCTATAGATTTTATAAATATTTTTTAATTTTAATTTTTGACAATTATGCAATTTTACATATTTATTTAATTTATTTAATTAAAATAAATAGATAGAAAAATTCTACCTAATATTATAATTTTAAATATATACATGCACATTTTCAAAATAATTCAAAATAAACAAAATTATTTTTACCTTAATTTTAATGTTCAGTTAAATCAAATTTATATTAAAATATTGATAAGATAAATAAAATTTATAATATTAATAAAAATTAAATATAATTTATATTTATCTGTTAAAAAATATTTTAAATATTTTTTACTGCACATGGTGCAGGAAAACACCTAGTATAAATATATTTTCAAAATAATAAAAATATTTGTCTTATATCTATATATTTTATTATTTTTACAGATAATTACAGAAAAATAATTAAATAAACCAAGATACCTCTAGTCGAATAATAATATATTTTATAATTATTATTGAAATGGTTCGTTTATTATTATAATATTTTTTACTAATAATATTTTATATAAAATAATTTCTCAAGAAAAAATTTAAAAGAACTGGCATTTATTTTTAAAACGTTAAATGATATTTTTATGAAAACTAATTTTACCACAAGCATATTTTGAACAAATAATTACAAAAATATTTTTAAATAACATAATCCTAGATGTTTTTAATGAACTAAACATATTATATTTTGTCACAATTAAAAATATATATTTTACTTCATATTTAATTTGCTTTTTATTTTTTTCTCTTTATATTTATACAATCTAATATATATCTATAATAAAAGTAAATAAGAAAATCTGCATTATTATATTTAAGACTATTTAAAATAAATTTCAGTTTACTTTTATAAATCTAAAAAATAATATACTTAGAGCTAACAAAATATTTTAATTATTATAAATATTGATATGCCTTCATGAGGCAGAAGGGGTGGTGGTTTTGATAGTGACGGCGAAGATTACAAAGGGTCCAGTAGATCAAGAGGGAACATAGAAGATATAGGCGGGTTTGGGGGAAGAATGGGAAGCAGAAGTGGTGGTTTTGAAGATGGGTTTGATAGAAAGAGCAGTAGAGAAGGACGCGGTTCAGAGAGTTTCAGGGAATCTAACAGACTAGGAAACAGCCATCGGAATAGTGATGGTAAAGACAAAGACTCTGTTGATTTCAAAAACAGTCGAAGAGTTATTGAAAGATAAAAGAGAATGTAATAAACTGGTTTCCTTTTGTTTCAGTATTCAATTGGTTGTAATGCACTTTATAACATTCATAAATTTTGACACATTGAAAATTTGAAGAATGAATACATAAGGGAGACAAAAATGAGATGGGGAAACACAATCACACCAAGAGAAAAATAAACCGTAGTCAGATGATTAAAATCAATAGATTTTGCTTAAATATTTGTCAAGCAAGTTGTCAACCATGACTTGATAAGCTCTTTCAGTTGGGTGGTAGCTATCCCAAAATATATATGCTGAGGAATTAGAACATGTGAATGGATTCAATGAGTTACACATGTAGGATATTGCGAGAGATCCTCTACCGCAACATCCTCTGTCAGCTACCTCAAAACCTGGAGCATGATGAGATAATTTCACTTTGACTTCAGTATTTTGGTTCAGGTTTTATGATACAAATGGAAAATTTATAAGATGAGCTTACCGTATTTGGCAGGATGTTGGATCATGTCAAAAAGAGTATCATAAACATCAATGTAGAGGATAACACCATCCAACTCTTTATCTAAAGATTCTAGTGCTGGTGAAAGCCTTGCATTGAATTGTTTAGCCATGTTGTTTAAAGGTTTAACACATCCTCTTGTAAACAAACCTCCGAACACTGTTCTTTGAAGTGGTACACATCCAACAGGCACTGCGCTAAACACTCCTATTTTTTTAGCTCCAAGCTTATGTAATTCCTAAGTATTATACAAAAGATATACAACTTGTGTTAGATATAAGTTTATTATTGTTTGATTTATATTTGTGAATAAATCAGTTTAAAATACTTACTCTTACGAATTTGACTGCTGAGTCAGCCAAGAAATTGGCATATGAGGTACGGTCATATTTATGAGATTGAGCCATGAAAGTGTGAGCAAGGTCGTTGCTGCTAGAACACACAACAAAAAAACTATGGTCCAAGATATCTTGAGCTTTTTTCTCTCCAAAATGTTGTTTGATCGTTGATATATATTGCTTGAAATATGTTAATTGATCCCAGACTGATATCACAGACTGCAAAAGAAAATAATAATCGAAATGTATCAAATTAGAAGGGTTAATTTACATGAATATATTTATAAACTTCTATAAATAATTATTAAATATTTATAAATAATTTAAGAGGATTAATTTTGTCTTTTCCATAATAAACTTAGAATATTTATAAGAATGATTATCAATTAAAAGTAAATTTGAAAAATGGTATCATATTTGAGATAAAATTAGAATTCTCCTATCAGTTAATTATGAATTATAATAGGAAATAATAGAAAACCTATCAATTAATTATAAAATGTAACAAATACTGATGACAAAATATATTAACATACCATAATCTTAGCCGTTAATGGATCATAACCAGTTCCTCCGGATGCAAATGTAACACCCTTAAGAAGATCTTGGGGCTTCAAATTTGGGTTCATAAATGCTGGCAGTGACTTAGCTATTCCCAACTTTTCCGCTGAAAGAAAATTGGTGAAAACCAAATGTATCATGATTTTATATAAACGGCTATAAGCTTTTCTGTAAACAAATATTAAATTTTTTTTGGAATTGTTACCAATGAGATCTGAGGGAACTCTTCCATCAGAAAACCTTCCGGTGGCCAAGCCGCCGGGAAAGTCCTTGCCATAGGGAGGAAAATTGCACTTCAAAAACGTTGGGAGTCTATTGTTATTACCAGTATCCATAATTGAATCTCCAAAAACTATTAGCGCAGGGATTGTTGCATTCTTTCCTTGCTTCGCTGCATTAGTTTCAACGGCAATGAACAACAAAGCAAGGCATAATAATTGAAACTTCATTGTCTTAGTTTCTTTGTTTATTTTCTGCTCTGGATTTGTTTGCTTTCTACAAATTTGAAAACATGTGTGTATATATATATATTCTTTAAATTTGTTGAAACTTCTAAAAAATCTCTTTTGACAGTAGTTGTGTTTGTTGGCTCTAGTTAGTTATTACATCCCTTATGGTTTTAAAGACAAAAAGTTTAATTGTTATTTCTTACCAATAACTTCCTTATGAGTTGGTTGTCGCAACTAAAATATACTATGTTTGGGATTTAGACCAATTAATTAATGTAACCATAAGACATAAAATGTTTAGCCAAATTTGGTTTATAAAATACTATCATATTCTAAATTATAACTCACATTTTATTCGGTTCATTTTACCAATTTATAACTAATAGTATCTTTATTAATTATATTCACATATATATATGTTATAATAAATTATATATCATCATCATTATCTCAATGAATATATATATATATATACATTTTTAAAAATATAATTAGGACAATGAATCTTCAATCGTCTTAGTTGCTTTGTTCACAAAAATTTAATATAGCAATCAAAGTTCCAAAAAAAAACTTAAGACCTTTATTTTTGTTCCTCATTTTCTTGACCATAAAGAACATCAGTTAATAGTATAAATATACCATTTTTTTTACTATGGGTATAAATTAGACAAAACATTTTGAACTATTAGTATATCAATTATAATTTGGGTATGAATTTGCTTTTTGGCGATTCTTGATGTACGAGTTGCTCAAAAATCCTACTCTCTCCGTTTCTAAATAAGTGTCATTTTGATATTTTTCACACAGATTAAGAAAATGACGGAAATATATGTAATTTGTTATTAATTACACTTCTCTGACCAATAATATTTGAGATATATAAAATTATTTATAAAGTCAATGCAAATTGCAATTGATTTTCAGCTAAAACTAAATATAATTTACATTGAAATTGTAAAACAAAACTTTTTGCGTAACAAAAAAATGTTAGAATGAAACTTATTATGAAACTGAGGGAGTAGTTCTCACTATCGTCGGGCCGCTTGAACTTATTTTGGGGATCCCCGACGCCAATTAAAGTTTTAATGGATATTTAATACATATTGAAAGCACTAAATAATAAGGTGCTTACTAAATCCGCTCTACACGCCAGAGATGGTGTATTTGTTTCATTTAATTTATGTAATAATTTTATTTTATGAAAATGTTTAAAAGTATTGTTTTTGATTTTTTATTGTAATAATTAATTGATACTATAGGATGTTATTGTCTATTCCATTAGTTGAACATTAACACTTTTGGGGAATGAAAATATGAGGTATATTTTTATTGTATTTAGTTAAGAATTTAGTGGTTATAATAGATATTATTGGAGCTTATTTTTTTCTTACATAGTTATCTAATATAATACACACTCTGTTTTATAATAAGTCTCATTCTAACATTTTTTTCTTATTACACAAAAATATCACTTAACAATTCCAATGCAAAATATAATTTCTTTCAGCTGAAAATTAATTGCAAATTGCATTGATTTTATAAATAATTTTATTTATTTCAAATACTATTGGTAAGAGAGGTGTAATTAATAACGACTTATATATATTTTTGTCATTTTTTAATCTGTGTGAAAAATATCAAAGCGATACTTATACAGAAACGGAGGGAGTAATTTTTATGTTGATAAAAAATGTGTAGTAAATTTTGTATTGTATTTAATTAAGATTTTAATGGTGATGAAATATATTATTGGAGATTTATAGCTGATTACATAGTTATCTAATATAATTTAATATATTTTATTGTTTATATAATCCGTGGTTAAATGTGTTAAATACATAAATCCAATTGTAGAGAGATTTGTGGAACAGCTGGACAATAAGTATCGATTATTATATTTTCAGCATGGACTATACTAAAAGGAGAATAATCTCCATCCTTAAGCTATCCACGTAGGATTAGAAAATTATCCAATGAAATATAGTCATGTCAGCCTCATCTTATACGACTTCTTTTTCTATTGGATAAAACCCATTAAATCAGTCAATTTAATCTTTGTCGTTGTTATATTTTGGCCCAACTTTTCTCTCAAACTTAATAACGACAAATCGGCTTCGTCTTCTTCCTTATTCTCTTATCTCTACTGTTACAAACTCTTCCGATTCACATCCTTTACGTTTCTTTACCTCATAAGTTAGCTACATCAGTTTAAAGTATGCAACTTTTTGGATTCCCTTAGTCTTTAACATTATATAGCCCCTTTCTTCCCTTGCTTTTGTTCACCTAATCCACCCGAATCAAAGACTCTGGCCAAGCAAATCGGCAAATTCCACCGGCGAGGCCCCATTGATCTTTTCTTTAACAAGGTTTCTCTACATACCCACTAATCAAAAACCCAGTTCATCCATGCTAACAAACCGCCAAAGACAATGAGACCGGCTGATGAGGTATTATTTAGCGATGTTGTCCCAATCTGTTGAATAAGAGAATACCAGATCATAATTTTATAATCTATATCGTAACATCCTTTGAAATCACATCAGATGCCTGCTCGCAGGTTAGCATCGAAACAAACTTTTTGTTAGTCTTTTACTTTTCATGCTGTAATACTTTCTTACGAGTTTGATTTGCTGGTCTGATTTATAGGTAGCTTTCTCGAAGTGGATTACACCCAAAAGATGTTGGGTCTGCTCACACAAACTTACGTGAATCATTGGTCGATTGAAGGTATTGTATTTTAAAAGAAAAAAATTTGTTATTGTATTTTTAACTTACTGTCATCTTCTTAGTATCATTATATTTAGTACCATTCTTCTTAGGTTTACTGCGCTACATCAGTCATTGTATATATTCTCTTATCTGATCATGTACTAACCTGCGGATTCATGGCTGAGGGAAGCTAAGATTTTGCTCAGATCCAAATCAGAAGACCAAAAGGAAATAAAAACAGAGGAAAGATGGACTTACGGAGTGGGGAAGATGGGGGAGACGTATACTCCGACGATCGGAGGACCACAGAATCCACATCCACCATCACTTGACCTATTGCACGGGATCAAAAGAATTTATACAATGAATTTCATATACTGATTTTACAGAACCCATACCTGTAACTTATTAAGCTCATACCTTATCAATTGTAACAAAATAAGATAGGGAGAAGGGGAAGGGAAGTTTACGTGGCTGTACTAAGCATCTGAGAGACTCAGAATAATCTTTATCCAGTTTCTGCAGCTCACATGTTTAGTACCAACCAGCTCCAACGAAAGCAATAACTAATATGTTCAGAAGCCTGTCTGATTGCAGCTGCATAGACCCTTTTTGTATTGTTTTCTTTTCTATGTTATATGTTGTACTGTCTGTGTCTTCTTGATTCTGTCCAACTGAAGTATATCTTTGTTTTCTTTCTGTTTCCTGTTGAACATAATAAAGCAACCACATCTTCTTTACATGTTGAAAGCATTGCAGACTCCTTGAGGCTTGAGCATTCCTATGTTTGTATATCTTTATAGGCCTACTTCCTTGCTAATTCACCAAAGACGAGAGTTCTCATGGATACCATATCACTTGGCTCTGCCTTCCTCTTTCTTTTCTATCTTCGGTAAGATCCTCCTGAGAAGATGTGTGATTTGTCTTTCCATCTATATATCTTTCTTTTCATATATCTATACATAAGAGGTAACTCAACGTCACCTCTTATGTACATACACAGTTCCTTGATCTCACAAACATTTTGTTTTGGTCTGAAAATGTAATTCACAAAGTAGCGCAGTAACATTTTGTTTTCCTTGATAGAGAAAAGGTAATTCACAGAGTTCAACACAAAGATACAAACATCTGCTTCATCCGAAGACAAGTCAATACCGTTTTCTGTTTTGTCCCAAGTGTTTGACAACTAAAGAAGCTAATACAATAGTGTACGCTTTATTCTTACTAGAGTCTATGAATGGGAAGGGAACTGTTATAAATTTCTTGCGAACCAAATTTATGAAAGATAACAGTCTGAAAATGTCTGAAGCCAAATAAAGCAACTTAAGAAATGAACAACGGTTAAGCCCGGTGTCATCATCGATGGGACTACTGTCTTCAACATTAAGTCCGGAAGAACTTTCTTCACATCTCACAATGGACCTCAAAGAGAAGCCAGTACCATCACTTTTGGGGCTGCCTCTATATCACATCTGTCTTGCTTTTCCTATTTTGGGCTTCCCTCTATGACTTTAATTTGGACTCAGGCTTTTGGTCTTTGCCTCTGAAAGACACGTTCCTCCAGACTTCCCTCTCTTCTTACTGGCGTGAGCAGCAGATAATTGCATTAGTAAATTAAAAAAGACCTATATGTAGAAAAGACCTTATGTAGAAAAAGTATTGTAATTTGTAAACATCACAATAATTATCGTGCATTAAAGGTTCAAACTAACTTAAGTTCCCAGAACTCCAAATTTACCAAACCTGTAGTTACGACCTCGACTACGGCTTCGTCTTCTTCTACGGGGAGGGAAGTGAGATGTAAGTGGTGACTTGGAGCGCCTTTCACCATGCCTAGAATTTAGGCCCTAGATTATTACAAACCAAAGGGGTATCAGAAGAAGCTCAAGTAAAATGTTAAAAAATAAGTATGTAAAATAAAGTAACTGGCCTTCTTTCGAGTTGGAATGTTTTTGCAATTTCTCTCAAAGTGTACTTTTCCACTATCGCGGTAACATTTTTTCTTACGCGGTATCTCGAGCACTAATATAAATTTATCTAGGACTCCAAAATATTAAATAATTCGTAGTTGCCCAAGAAAAAAAAAAGAAATTGAAGGTTATCGTGGAGATATCTTGCACATGTTTTTTTCACTGCCAATAATAAAAAAACGTTTATCAATGAAAAACAATAAATAAATTAAAAAATAAGATATCATTTCCGTTTACATCACAGTTTACAGGGAAATGAATTATGACTAAACTTGATTGGCCATAGAAGCTAGTGTTATTTTAGTTAGTTAGAGCTATTAGTTTATGCTAATTAAAATATTTTCATCTTTGATATATTAAAAATATTGGTTAATAGAAAACTTATTTATAGTAAAAAAAATGATAAACCATTCTCCGGAGAAAAAATGTGAAAGTTCTTGTGGCCACGCGTTGTGAAAATATGGTGTGGTGCGGATTTGAATTTGGATCTCTTGGGGGTTCACGAAACGCTTTGGCCACCCGACCGCAGACGCATGGTTAACTTATTTATAGTACTTTTAACGTTTATTATGTATTATGTTCTTTGAGATTATTTACAAAGTGATTTTTTTTTTAAAATATAATATTTTAGTGAATTTTTTTTTAAATATAATATTTTAGTGCGTTTTTTTTAAAGCATTTGGTTTTTAATATATATTAGTTGGAAACCAATTTAACAGAAAATAATTTAAAATTAAATTTAAATTGTAAAAATGATCTCATAAAATATATATTATGTTGTTTGAGATTATATTTAAGGGATATACATATATATATATGTGTGTGTGTGTGTATTTATTTATTGATCTTATTATTTATGAAATTTACCTTTTTATCATAATATATATAAAACATCATATCGTGTATAAGGTTGTATAATAATATTTCATTAAAGGTATAAACGATATTAACCACTCTAACTTTTAACGTGAGAGCTTCGTTGCAAAAAATTACTACGCAAATAATAGTATAGATTATTTTAATTCCATATATGTTTTGTGTTTAACTACTTTTCTTTCTTATTTGTTAATTTTCATAATATATATACACACAAATAATAATTGGATTTATCATTAAAATAAAATATTTAAAACAATTTTATAAAAATATAAAAATTATTATTATTTACTTATCTTTCAGTATTTTCAATAATTAATATTTTTACATATTTATTATGTATTAATTTTTAGTTAGTATCTTGAGTCATTAGTTTTCATAATAAAATTTTAATTAAACTTATTAAAGTTCTTACATCTTTAATGAATAATTATATAATTCATTATTTAGTTGACTACAAATTAATATTATAAAATTTATCTCAAAAATTAAATGAAGATGAAATAGAAAATATAATTCTTTATTTTGTGTTTATCTACATTATTCTTTCTTATTTGTTATTTTTATAATTAGTAATATATATACACATATGATAATTATTTCTTATTTTTTTAAATTTACTTTTCCTTTGATGAAACTTCATATTTCATGTATTTATGAAAATGTCTATTAAGATCAGATAAACATGAATGATGATACTAAAAATTAAAAATTAAGAAAAATTAGAATTTCCTAAATATTTTATAAACAATTAGTTTTAGATAATTTACCATGATTATAAAATATAACTATGTAGTTAACATAAATCCGCGCGTAGTTGACGAATATTATCTGCCATCTTTGCAATGCTATCCTCCACAAACTCTGTAAGCTAAGTACATTCATAACTCAACATTTTGAAAAGCTAATAAATTTACCATAGAACGCGCAGGTAAATATGTAATCTCCTGCACCATTCCATACAAAAAGAAGAATATATTTGATGCGTCCAAATTTATTCTATTACATGAATGTGTCTCAGATTCTTTTTGGCTAAGGCATTAGAATATACTATCAAAAATAGACTATAATATAATTTTTTTAGATTCGGTTTATGCATATCCCTGGACACTTTTATTATACAATAATTTAATTTGGTTTAGATAAACTACTAAACTATTTAAAACAAAATATAAAATTAATGAAATAAACATTTAAATATGAGGTTCATATCAACAAAATAAATCAAGAATATACTATTAATTATATTATATAATTTACATGTACTTATGCTATTATATTTTAATTGATTGGTTTATTCGGTTTATCAGTTTGGACGGTTTAAATACCAAAGCATATCCATATATTCTAAATTCTAAAAGAAGACATATGTTCGGTGTATTCGGTATCGTCAGATTTAATCCACTTTCTCTTTCTCGGTTTGGTTCAATTTTAGTAGGTTGGTTTTACCGGACTAAAATATCCCTAAATAATTTCAATAGCACATCTATATAATAATAAAGTAGACTAGAAACTCTCCTCGTGAAGCCACCTCAGCAAAGCCTGTTCCTTTTCGTGACACGTGTCAGAGCCTTCTTCTTTCTTTTTGCTTCTGTCTCATCGATCTGATCTTCCTTAAAACAGAAACGGTTGATTAAGAGTCCATACACCTCCCTCTGGTTAGTGGGGACTGACATTCAATGCAACATTTAAACATGTTCAGACGTTTCTGCAAAGCCAAGTAGTTTTAGCTTCACAAAAAGAAGTTCTTATCTCATACTCTGTCTACTCTATCAAAAAAATAAGAACTATATTCATCGTGGAGAAGAAAGCTAAAGCTGAAGGCAAAACGGGAATTGGTGGATCTCAAGAAAACCAACCTATACCTCAAGCGTCCACTTCAGCTACCAATAAACCAAAGAAGACAACAGGTTTGTTCTATCCAACATAAGATATAAGGAATTTGACGAAAAGTTTACATCGGCTGTTTAACTGATAATCCTCCCTATGTAGCGTATATGACTAACGTCATCCATGGCGACACTGAGAACTTTCCACTCATAATTGAGAAAGTAAATGCTGCTGAAGCATCCAAAGGTTATATTTATTTTAGGATCCATCTAAATCACAGTTTACTATTACAAATTGTAAAAACTAATAGCCTGCTTTACTCAAAATGCTTAAGAATCAAAACACAGGATCAGTTGGAAGGCAAGCTCGACAGGAACGGCTACTTATCAGCGTAGCAAAGCGTGGAGAGCAACCAAAACAAGGCATGTTCCAGTAAATTACTTTACTCTTTGTAAAGTTCTTGTGTGATTAACCTATGCTCATCACACCGTTAGTTCACTGTGCATGAGAAGCAAGTTCCGAAATGGATGCACATATATGATTGAGGCTTTCTCAGTACCAAGTAATAGATTGCATACTGACGCAGCTTAAGGATAGTTTGAACGATCAATCTCGCAAACGTGATTTGCAAAAGACAGTTCTTTGCTTAATCAAGAGATTCGATTTGAATATCTTGAGACCAAACTTCTTATGTTGATGAATTTAATCAAATCAAGACAAGGATTAAAGCCAAAGCTATTTTATAAAATCAAAAGGTGAAGATTACATTAGGTGTAGCTCTCCTTATATAGCTAAACATATCGAAAACCCTAAAAGAAATAGTTAACTTAAGACTAAAGCAACAAGTAATTTAAAGGATCATTATCTTAAAACACAAAACCAAATCCTATAATAAATATAATTTGAATCTCTTCCTGTCGGTTACTATGTTGGCGCCAAACTCAATGATGCTGCTGTTGGATAAGCTTCAATGATAGCTTAGGAAACAAGTTATTCATAAAAGGAAGTTTGAATAACTAAAAAAGGAAAAACATGATTTAGATTTATGTTAAGTTTCTAGATCACTTTGTAATAGGTTAAGCTAAGACCCTATATATAAGAGATCTATATTGTAAGATGATCTCAAGAAGTTAAGAGTTTAATAAAACGAAGAAACAGTTTTATTAACAAGCTTGTGTGATTGTGAAATCGAGAAGCTGTATCCATGGCTGATACAAAAGCTTTAACAGAGATGAAGCCACTAGGAAGAAGAGAAGACTTTCCGAGTGCTGTAATCTGTCCGATGCTCAATACGACGAACTACACTGTTTGGGCAAAGAGGATGAAGATTCTGTTAAAAGTTCACAAAGTTTGGGGTGCAGTAGATCCAGGCACTGACGACGAAGAAAGAAACGACCTCGCAACGGGACTTCTGTTCGGTTCAATACCTGAAGCGATGGTTTTACAAGCCGGAGAAGATGACTCCCCTAAAGTCATATGGGAAGCCATTAAAACCAGAAACCTTGGTGTTGAACGCGTTAAAGAAGCTCGTCTACTAACGCTGATGAATGAATTCGATCGATTAAGCATGGAAGACTCAGATAGTATTGATAACTTCACGAGCAAGTTAACGGAGCTTGCATCAAAAGCGTCCTCGTTGGGACAGAGCATTGATCAACCAAAGCTCGTGAAGAAACTTCTCAACAGTCTACCAATGAAATTCATTCACATGACGGCATCAATAGAGCAGATGCTTGATCTAAACAAAACCTCGTTTGAAGATATTATTGGAAGACTCAAAGCATATGAAGAACGAGTCAAAGGCAAAACTGCATATGATCAACAAAACAATCTGTTGTTCTCAAGCACTGAAACATCAAGCGATCAGAACTCGAGAGGCAGAGGAAGAGGATCATATCGTGGTCGTGGTCAAGGAAACAGAGGTAGAGGACGAGGAAGAAGCAACACTGGCGAGGGGAACAAAGAGAAGAAAGACTACTCCCAGATCACATGTTTCAATTGTAAGAAGAAGGGACACTTCAAATCCGTGTGTCCTGAGAAGAAAGAAGAGAAACAAGAGCTCAACAAGACAGAGACGGAGGTAGCAGAAGCTGCGTTATACATGCATCAAGTTGTGTATCTCAACGAAGAAAAAGTCTTACCGAATTCACTAGAGCCAAGCAAGAAAGAAGATGGTATATGGTATCTAGACAACGGTGCGAGCAATCACATGACTGGTGAAAAATCTTATTTCTCAGAGCTCAACGAGAACATCAAAGGAAAAGTCAAGTTCGGAGATGGCTCGTATGTAGATATAAACGGCAAAGGATCTATTCTCTTTGAAGCCAAGACAGGGGAACAGAAGCTCCTAACCGACATATATTACATACCGAACTTGAAGAGTAACATACTAAGTCTGGGTCAAGCAACTGAACAAGGGTGTGACATAAGGATGAAAGAGAATTACCTCACTTTGAGAGATCCAAGCGGTAGACTTTTGGTGAAAGTTCAGAGAGCTTCTAATCGTCTATATAAGATATCACTCAAAGTCGGTAAACCTACTTGTCTACTCGCAAAGATCAAAGAGGAACCATGGAGATGGCACGCACGCCTTGGTCATATAAGCTTCAAGACAATAAGGGCCATGGCAACACATGATATGGTTCGTGGCTTACCTGAAATACATGAAGAGAAGCAGCTGTGTGACTCGTGTTTGGTCGGGAAGCAGACGCGTCACAACTTTCCTGCAGCAACTGCATACAGAGCTTCGGTTGCTCTCGAGCTGTTACACGCGGATCTGTGTGGTCCCATATCGCCGGCAACACAAGGTCACAACAACTATATCTTCGTCATAGTTGATGATTGTACGAGATATATGTGGTCTATTTTGTTGAGAGAGAAGAGTGAAGCCTTTGACAGATTCAAGAGTTTTAAAGCCCTTGTTGAAAGAGAAGCAAACAAGACAATCGGAACACTCCGTACGGACAGAGGAGGAGAGTTCACGTCAAAGGATTTCCAAGACTTCTGCAACAAACATGGCATCAAACGCCATTTAACAGCACCATATACTCCACAACAGAATGGAGTTGTGGAGAGAAGGAACCGTACTTTAATGGAGATGACTCGGAGCATGATGAAAGCTATGAAGGTACCAAACTACATGTGGGGAGAAGCCGTGCGACACGCAACATATGTGATCAATCGGGTTCCTACTAGAGCATTGAAGAATAAAACTCCATACGAAAGCTTGAAGGGAGGAAAGCCTAACGTAGGTCACATAAGAGTTTTTGGATGTGTTGCTCACGCGAAAGTAGATTCAGTTCATCTAAGGAAACTTGATGATCGTTCTCAAGCTCTTGTTCATCTCGGAATCGAACCAGGCACGAAAGCTTATCGACTTTATAATCCTACTTTCAAAAGGATAGTCGTAAGTCGGGACGTAATTTTCGACGAGAAGACTTGTTGGAATTGGAAGGGAGCTACTAAGGAAGGACAAGACGACTCTGGTATGTTCCGTATGACGTGGGGACTGATTGTAAACGAAGGGAATGGTCCGTTTATAGCCAGCACACAACAAGAAGAAACCACGAATACAGAAACAGAGCAGCAAGAAGACGAAGCAGGTGTTACACACGAAGAATCAGATGTAACACACAACGAAGAAGAAGAAGTTGATCAAAGCTCGACACAGGAAGTAAGGCGCTCAACTCGTCAAACAAGTAAACCTAGTTACCTAGATGACTACATTTTACTTGCTGAGATAGAATGTGAGCTGCTGCTTCATGTTATCAATGATGAGCCAAAGAATTTCCAAGAAGCAAAGGGAGATAAAAGATGGACGAAGGCATGTGAAGACGAGATCCATTCGATCAACATAAACAAGACATGGACGCTAACAGACAAGCCAGCTGGAGCAAAGATCATCGGTCTCAAGTGGATCTTCAAGATCAAAAGAAACGCTGATGGATCTATCAACAAGTTCAAAGCGAGACTCGTAGCTAAAGGTTACGTACAAGAACATGGTATCGACTTTGATGAAGTGTTTGCACCAGTGGCTCGATTAGAGACCATAAGACTCCTAGACGTCAAGACAGCATTCTTACATGGTGAGTTACACGAAGAAGTTTATGTGTCACAGCCTGAAGGGTTTGAAAAGAAGGGAGAAGAGCATAAGGTTTTCAAACTCTCCAAGGCCTTGTATGGATTGAAACAAGCTCCACGAGCTTGGAACATAAAGCTTGATCGAACTTTGAAGCAACTCGGCTTCAAGAGGTGTTCTAAAGAAAATTCGGTCTATCGAAAGGATGATAAAGGAAAGCTTCTTATCGTGGCTATCTACGTTGACGACTTGTTCATTACCGGAGACTCTGCAAAAGAAATCTCAGAGTTTAAGAAGAACATGTCAAAGAACTTTGAGATGTCTGATTTGGGTCTTCTAACATACTACCTTGGATTAGAAGTAAGACAAAGCTCAAAGTACATCCTGATCAATCAAGAAGCGTATGCGAGGAGAGTATTGGAGGAAGCTGCAATGGACGATTGCAACTCGACATGTATACCCATGGAGTTCGGTCTGCAACTCTCAAAAGGCCTCGACGAACCTGAGATAGATGCTACAGTTTATCGAAGAAGAATTGGCTGTCTCAGATATCTTATGCACTCAAGACCAGACATGTGTTACGCAGTGGGCATCTTGAGTAGATATATGCACTCACCAAGAACGTCTCACGGCAACGCACTGAAGCAAGTGCTAAGGTACTTAAAGGGAACAGTCGGGTACGGATTATCTTATGAGCAAGGTGGATCAATGAATCTCGTGGGATATAGTGATAGTAGTCACAACACGGATCCGGACGATGGAAGAAGTACGACAGGTCATTTGTTTTGTCTAGGAGAAACGCCAATCACTTGGTGCTCGCAGAAGCAAGACACGGTGTCTTTAAGCTCGTGTGAAGCAGAGTATATGGCGGCAACGGAAGCAGCAAAACAGGCGGTCTGGATACAAGATTTGATAAGTGAGATTACAGGAAAAGAGATGAAGAAGACGATGATACGAGTGGACAACAAGTCAGCTATATCATTAGCCAAGAATCCCGTGTTTCACCGTAGGAGCAAGCATATTCACAAGAGGTTCCATTTCATTCGCGAACGAGTGGAGCAAGACGAGATTGATGTGGAACATGTTCCTGGAGAAAAAACAGAAAGCGGACATTCTAACTAAAGCTTTAGCAAGAATCAAGTTCAAAGAGATGAGGGAGCTGATTCAAGTTCAAGACTTAAGCAAAGATGGCTTGAAGCTTAGAAGGGAGAATGTTGGATAAGCTTCAATGATAGCTTAGGAAACAAGTTATTCATAAAAGGAAGTTTGAATAACTAAAAAAGGAAAAACATGATTTAGATTTATGTTAAATTTCTAGATCACTTTGTAATAGGTTAAGCTAAGACCCTATATATAAGAGATCTATATTGTAAGATGATCTCAAGAAGTTAAGAGTTTAATAAAACGAAGAAACAGTTTTATTAACAAGCTTTCACATTCACACATTCGATCCTTAGGCGACTTTAGCTGCTGCATCACATACCTATCCCACTCAAGAACTTTATTTAAGTCATCATAAAAGTTAACATCGTTACTTTACCAGCACGATTAAACCATGGCTGTGCACTAACTTGCCAAATCACAGATGTCTGATACTAATCCTTTGCGTCTCGTTAATTTCACAGTTCAAGTGCAGACACTCGAGGTATGAAAAAGAAAACACAAAACTTAACACTACCAGCTCCTGTAACAAGATTCTTAATGTGTTTTTTTTTTTTTTTGGCTAAAATTTGGATTTTCTTAATGTGTTGTTATTTAAAATTGCAGGGAAGTTCAGACGCACAACCTGTATATTAGTGGGATTTAACGATGAAGTACTATTTACTTTTCTGGTCATAATTTTCAAAAACATTATATAAATGTTTTTATCATTTCGTAATGTTTTCGTTTCTCAGAATTTGTTTCTTACCAATAAAAAGGTGATTTGTTTCCATTAGGGACTGACTCGATAACACTCTTAGCCAACTTCAGTACAATAAAATTTTAACCATCGATGATCCACATGCTCTCAGAATTTTTAAAAATAGACAAATCTCAAACAACAAAACTTTGTAAAGGACAAAACGTTAATTACCAAAATCAAATTGTTTCAAATGCAAAAAAAATGAAATTTTTTTTATCATTGCTTTATTTACACTTCAAAATATTAAAATGTTATTCCACCATTTAGCACCTAAGTCTACACCTATACTTGTACTATACACAAAACAACCATCAGCGGAAAAAAAAATTGCCTGCTGACTTCAAAAATAATTATAACTTAAAAATCTACCATCCATTAAAAAAATTGCAGCATTAACAAAATATTTATTAATACAATAAACAACCGCTCAGACCACTAGGTGTGACAATTGCATATATACCATAACATGTCACCCACACAATAATGGCTATAGGTGTGACAATTGCTTTTACTATAAGCAAATTGAAAATTTTGTTTTCATGGCGTAGCGGCCATAAGACAGATCATTTCTGTTTCTACTGTTTTAAGTTCCTGTTTTTTATTTTACTGAGATACCTTCAAAGTTAATAAGTGGTGCATCTTCTCTTCTGTAGAAGTTAGCAATTCAACCATATTGTCTATTTTATGCTTCAATAAAACGAGCTATTAATAAGTTTATTGTATAAGTTTACACTCTATGTTTTCATTATTTCTAATTCAAATATACAATTCTAAAAACAAAAAAAAACCACCTATTAAAATCGACCACATTACACTTTAACAATGAATACATCAGCTTAAATTAATATTCACCATTACAATCCAAAATATCTTCAATACAATACTTAATAAAAAAAATATCAACAAAAATTATGAAAATAAAACTTCAAATAATTCTTCTACCTCACACTGTCCTACATCAATACCTCATATTATGACTACATAACCTACACATATCACACCAAAAAACAACCGCTCCGCGCGTAGCGCGGACACACCCCTAGTACAATTATAAAATCAAGGTTATTACCCAAGCTAATCTTTTTGTTTTTAAGCAATTGATGTTCACCAACTCTCCCATTGTTTTGAAAATACAAAGCTCCCATTACAAAGAGAAAAATTAAAACATATGATTGATAAATAAACTATCAACACATTTTTCCGCGCGTAGTGCGGAGAGAGACTCTAGTGTATGTAAAAATAGATCATCTCACATCTCTGCATCATCTTCATAATAGGTGATGATATTAACATATATCTCTTTATTCATAACATTCAACAACCATGATTTGACCATAGCATGTTTTATATCTATCAACAAACCCTAATATTTTTAACATCTGTACTAAAATGCATAGCATTCGAAGTATGAATAACAATTGACCATTCTGAAAATTCATTAAGTGGATAAAGAACTCGATGTTTATGGTTATTGTATGACTCCATTATCACCAAATTTATTGAAGAAATATCTTAACAGAAATATTGCATTAGAGTAAAACTTTTCTAAAGGGCCTGAGCCCATAAAGCAGCCCAAAAACTGAAACTGAATAGAAAGTCTCATAAAACGATGGTGTATTGCCTCAGTTTTAGGGTTTAAGAAAAATTTCAGAGGAGAGAGAAAGAGAGAGAGAGGTTATTGAGAGAGAATGGGGAAGACGACGTACAAGCGTTTGAAAGGAAGCCAGAGCTTCAGGCAGAGGCTACTTCTCTCCACCCTTTCTTCAACGCCTATCATCATCGATGAGATTCGTGCCGACGACATGATTCCCGGCCTCCTCCGTCACGAGATGTCTCTCCTCCGCCTCTTCGAGACTGTCTCCGATGACTGCGTCGTTGAGGTCAACGAGACCGGTTAGTTCATTTTCATCGATTCTAAAGATCGTTTCTTTCTTCGTCCCCAGCTCATGAAACTTCAATTCGGATACAGAGTCAAAATCTTAAGATACTTCCACTGTTCTGTAATTGAAGCCTTAAGTGTAGAAGGCAACGTTTGTATCAGTCAGTTTTGAATTATAATTAACTGAAGAAGCTAAAGAAGTAGATGCTATTGTTCTGTCTGAATTGGTCACTGGTGTTGATATGGTTGTCATGTGGCAGGGACACGATTGAAGTACAAGCCTGGAATCATAATGGGAGGAAAGAACTTGGTTCACAATTGTGCCCTGACTCGATCCATGGGCTATTTTCTAGAGCCATTGCTTCTGTTAGGATTATTTGGAAAGAAGCCCCTTTCGATTAGGCTTAAAGGTAAAACTAACTAAAACTACTTTCCTACTTCAGACATTGCAAAACACCTGTCTCTCTCCGCTTTCGTCGGCTTAAAATATGATTTTACCTTATTGCAGGAGTTACGGATGATGCAAAGGACCCTAGCGTTGACACATTCCGTAACGCTTCTTTACACATCTTAAAGCGTTTTGGAGTCCCTTCGGAAGGTTTAGATCTTAAAATCGAAGCCCGTGGAGTAGCTCCAGAGGGAGGTGGAGAAGTTCTTTTAACTGTTCCAAATGTTCAGACTCTAACCGTATGTTCTCTCTTCATTTTCTTTTTTTTTTTATTTTTCTTTTGCCTCCTCGCTGCAAGCTTTGTCTTATCTGTTGTATATATATATATGTATCTGCTTCAGGCGGTCCAGTGGGTAGAGGAAGGAATGGTGAAGAGGATACGTGGTTGGACCTTCTCTGCAAGAGTGTCTAGCGACTTTGAACATTCCATGAGATTCGCAGCTCGTGGAATCTTTAACAACCTCTTGCCTGATGTTCACATCTTCAACGATCACAAATCTGGCCCTCACGCTGGAAAGTAAGATGATTTTCAACTTTTAGCAAAGAAGAAAAGATATATTTGATTGAAAAGATCTCATTGTTGGAAAACATTTGACATTGTTGCAGATCACCTGGATACGGAATAACACTGGTAGCAGAAACAACTGCAGGGTGTCACATCTCTGCAGATACAACAGTGTCTTGTGGAAGGACAGATGAGACGGGAGAGGTCGATGATGAGAAGCAAGAGAGAAAACCAGCAGAAGACACTGGAGTTGAAATAGCTTCATGGCTTCTCCAGGAGATTGAGAAAGGCGGAGTTGTTGATTCAACACACCAGGTACGTTTTTTTTCAAATCCTAATGATCAACATAAGCAAGTGAAGACTTCTAAATGGGTGCTGGTTAATTCTATGTTTTTTTTTATAGGGATTGTTGTTTATACTATGTGCGTTATGCCAACAAGACGTGTCAAAGGTTCGAGTGGGAACGTTATCTCCTTATGGAGTTGAGACGTTGCGGAACTTGAAGGAGTTTTTGGGAGTTACTTTTAGCTTCAGACCTGATCCTGATACAGCAACTGTCATACTCACTTGCGTTGGAAGTGGTTTGGTTAACCTCTCCAGAAAGCTGTCTTGATTTCTCACCTTTTCGTGTTTGTTTACTCAATTAATCAGCTTTATACAGTTTTGTCTGAAGGAAAACGCTTTTCTATTTGTTTAAATGGATGTGTGTTATAATTTATGACATACTTTTGGTTCACTCATTATCATCCTGTATTTTTCTTTCACTCATTAATCTATTAAGCTCAGGCTTTTATTTTATTTTTCTGAAAAGAGAGATTTTACAATAGAATTCACAAAGCATAGAGCTAAGAAGGCTCTGGATTGAAATGGAGATGGAAGACAAACAGTTTAATGAGCTTCTAAGACTTCTCTTTTCGTTTTCGTCCTCAGAGATCATCACGACAAACCGCTCTACTCTTGAATGACTCCGAAGGTATGCGGCTATACACAGAACCTGCAAAGATAAAACACTAAGTGTTCATAAAACACTTAGTGTTCCTCTGCTTTCACCTTGGGCTTTAACTTGGGCTTTCACTTCTAATACTATTGGATTTCATTTGGGTTCTCTTATAACAATTTCAATGGGCTAGGCTCTTTTGACTATTGTCATTAGGCTCTTGTAAACATTTTTATCTTCTGCATTTTAAATTTAAAGAAAACTAGTTTCAAAAGAAAAAAAGTGTTCATAAAAACATTACACTGAAATTGAAAAAAGTACTCTTTTTCATATATTCTTTGCTAGTTGGCTGAAACATAACATCAATACTATTAAAACAGTAAATTTTTTTATCTACTTACAAATAGTCTATGTTGGACCATTACATTAATTTAATTTCTTATTATTTCTCCTACAACTAACTTAGTTATTATTAAATATATATCATATCTAACCAACTATTTTAATATTTTCAAAATAAAATATCCAAAAAGATATTCTTAAGTATCTTTTTCTAGGATTACATTTTGATAATATATTTTATTTAAAATATAAATACAAAATTATTTTAATATTTAGTTTTAAAATAATAAAAGTCATACTTAATATTAACTATAATTAAAAACGAATTATTGATTCATTTTAATTTATATAATAAGAAATAACATTTCTATAATATTTATATATACAAATTTATATTCATAATTAAAGTAACTTAATTCATTTATCAGCTAATGTATAAACTATAAAATAACAGAATAAAATATATAAACTAATAAATAATTTAACATTTTACCAAAAAGATATATATATAGATTTCACTAAATGATTTTGTTGGCTCATGAAGTTTAACCATTTTGTGTTGAAAATGTAGGGAAAGTGACTATAAGAAAAAGTGTATTATCATCATTTTCAGACCGTGTATATGATTTTCATATTAAATATATTTATGAACCTACACTTGTGCATCTATTCTTCCAGTTCAGTGGTGCGTAAACCCATGGGTCAGTGGTTGCCCACCACAGTTCGAATAGCATGCATTGAAACGTGAGCGAGTATATAGTTGCATACATGTGTGTGTGTGTACGTATGTGACATAAATGGAGGTATTCTTAAATACCTTTTTGAGTTACTAACAAATAATCGCTAGTAGCAACGATGATTGCTGCTGCTAATAAACGAACAAAGTCTCTCTGGTAGGCCTACTCTCTGTGTTCACTTTACACATCCATAGATTCACTATCCCACAACCTGTTAGAGTCAAAGTGAGGTAAATGTGTCAGTTTGTATTGCGAAATACATTCATTATGAATGAATGAATGAAGAAAATGAGGTCTATTTCTGGTTTGAAGAAAATGGTTGATAAAGGTATCAGAAATAGGATAACATTGATGAGTAGGGAGGGGACAAAGGGTATGGAGAAGCTGATGCAATATTGGTTCTTTACTAGAACGTAAATAGGCTCTTATTTTGGGTGAGAAATAGCTAGAGTTCATTTCTAGTAAAAAGTATGCACTTGATGTATTAAGGTATTTTTGAATAAATTTAACATTCATTCAAAAAAAAGAAATACATTCATTATGATTGGTAAATCTATTATTTTATTATTATTTAAATCTGCATGTGGGAACTGAAATTAGTAGTGCCAAAATTTGTAGCGAAAGAAACCGAAATTTTCATTAAGGGTCTAGATTCATGTAACCACATAAAAATGAAAAAACAAAAAGATGAAAAGAAATGTGAAAGGCTTTTATTGATTCGGACTGAATCTTATGAATTCAATTTACAAAGAGTTGAACAAGAAATTAAACTGCTTTCGTGATGTTGGTATACTAATCGGGTGAAAGCAATATAAAATAAAATATAACTAAAATAATGCGTAAGGTTTTTAAGTGCAAAGAGTTCTTGTAGCAAAAAAAATCTATTTTTTCTTCTTTGCCATGTCTTTCTTATATATTCTTCCAAGGTCGGCATGTTTTTTTTCCCGCCTACTCATATCTTCCATTTTCTTCTTCATGCCTTATTTTCGGGATTTGATTTTATCCTTTTCAAAAATCATCCAGTATCCTATTTTATTCCATTATATTCTTCAAGTTAGATAAACCGTCTGTTAGATAAACATGTCTGAGTCATAAGTGGGTTGTGTCGTATTTTAAATCATTTCAGATTGTTTTTACCTTGCATGTTTTCACGAATTTTCTCAGGAAAATCGTCAACTCGCTCCAAATTGCAGTTTTTTGTGATGTTTGGTCTACTAAATGAAAAATATTATTTTGTTTCGTCGAAAAATATATTGGTGTTTAAATTATACGAGAAAACAAAGTGTTTCTTGTTTTGTTCGTAGAATATCAACGACCACTCGTATTGCAACGAATGAAGAGTGTTTCAGACATGATTCAAGCGAGAACATGATGGAAAGAGGAGTGAACGATAACTGTTGGGGTCAAAATTGGCTACGAAGAAATCTGAAATTTCCTGAGAAACCTTTCTAAAAGTGGAATAAAAATACGGAAAATTAAAACTTTGTAAAAGAAAGTATTACAAGATAAACTCCTCGAAAAAGATCATTCAAACTCTCGAACAGACGATTCCCGAACATCAAAACAACTAAATCAGCATCGTTCGATCCTCCATCAGCCAAGTTGGATAAACCACATCCAACTTGCCCAGTCGACCCGTCATGACTGAATCTTTCACATTTATGTAGACACCAAGGCATTTTTTAATACCTTTTTATTTATTTTTAAGCTTTGACTGTTGAAATTGCAAATAGAATATTTATTTCTGATTCGGAAAAAGTTGAAATACTTAGAATCTACATAAGAAAGCATGTATTATTATTGCACAGTTAAACAAGGTAGCAGATAGACATACTTCAAATCACAACTCATTTTATTTTGATCACTAAACGCAAGTATAAATAGCTGTTTTTGTTATAATATAAATTACATAATTCAACATGTATATAATATGTGGAAGGGACCTCTGTGGCTGCAGCTATTAGTCCGGTTTGGTGGTGAGATGATTCACGAGTCAGTGAATGGCCACCACGGTTCGAATAGCATGCATCGAGCGTTAGACTGAGAATGATCTTTCACATAGATATATGTGACATCAATCAAGGTATTCTTAAATACCTTTTATAATTATCTTTTAAATGTGAGTCTGTGATCATAAGAAATCTTGAATACATGGTCGTTGATTCTCAACGATTTTGGTTACGGACTAGCGGAACACATATGATCGAGCGAGGATTGTTTTGTTGATTTTTGGATTGATTTATAAAAATCTTTACTAAATGAAAACATAACCCTCACATCACAACTCATTTTACTTGATTACTCAAAGTAAACGCAAGTATTACGTAAGTAAACGCAACTCGCCATCGCACACGAAGAAGCATCGCGAAGAAAAAAAAACATGTTTTGTGCAGAATCACACATAAAAACTCAAGACGCCGCGTTTCATTAATGGGGCCACGTGTCGCCTTATCAAGCCTCGAATTTCTGAGCTGTCATCCCATGTGGACACTCCAGGAGGGATTAAAACAGTTCTTTATATATAAAGATACTAGGTGTTTGACCCGCGAATGCGGACATAAATATTTTATAACTACTGATTAATATAGTCATTACTAAATAAAAATTATAATATAAATTATTATTTATGTTTCATCTAAAATTCTTATGTCTTATAATTGTTTGTAAATTTCTTTCTATATTACAATATATTTAAGAATTACCTTTAAGAAAATATATATTATCATTTTAATTATATAAAATTAAGAATTTTAGTTGATGAAATTTAATTATGTGTTTTTTTCTTTTTAACTTTTTATTAAAATATTTCTTATGTTTTATCTTCTTATTTTGATATCTAAGTGTTTCGTCCGCACATGCGTACATAAACATTTTACAATTAGTTATTAGTAAATTATTTACTAACTAAAAGAGAGCTATTACTTATTTTCTTACATATAATTTTTGTAAAAGTTTTTTGTGCACTATATTCATTTTTTTGTCAGCGTACTATATTTATTATTAATAGACAAATCTTAAAAATCATTCAATATCTCTTTTCTATTATATAAAATCAAGAATTTCACTTTATTAATATTTAGTTATATGTTTTCTGGTTTTTATTTTAAAAATTCTTTTATTAAAAGATATTTTTCACATAACAACACAATATATATATGAAGTATTTTTATATATCTTTTTAGATTATAGATAATTCTTATTATTAGTAATATACTCACTTGTCTAATCAAGATAATGAAATTTGTTTTATTTGGTAATTATTAATATACTCACTTATCTAATCAAAATAATTTAACTTCGTTTGATTTGGTAATTTAGATATTTTATTTATTAAAGGTATAAACATGTTAACCGCTATAACTTTTAACACGAGAGCTTTATCTTCTTATTTTTAAATATATTTTTAAATTTTGTATAATTCATATTATTATTAATTTAATAAATTATCTAATAAAATACTTTAAATTGATTTTATTTTGTAATTAATTTATATATTTAAGTTGTTATTTATGTCTCTATCTAAAATATTTTATGTCTTATAATTTAAAAAAAAAATATTTGTACACTACAATATATTTAGAAATTATCCTTTTATTTTAAAATATATTTTTATGATTATATAAAATTAAATAATTCCTTGATTAATATTTAGTTATGTCTTTTGTGGTTTTTAATTTTTAACCATTTTATTAAAAAAAGTTTTACAGATAACAACACAATCATATATAAGAACTATCTTTTCTTTTAATATAGATTTTTAGGTTTTGGATAACTATTATTATTAATAATTTTAATATTTTATCTAATAAAATAAACTAAAATTCATTTTATTTTATGTTTAATTTATATTTTTTATTCATTAAAGGTATAAACGATATTAACTGTTCTAACTTTTAACGTGAGAGATCCGTTGCGAAAAATCACTTCGCAAAATATATATTTTCACGAGGAATTTTTAAATGTTGATAAACAACAATTTTTAAACGTTTGAAATCTCACCTTACAGTTGTTTACATTTATTTGTCTTTGCTTTAAACATCTTTTTTTTTGTTCTTTTTTCTTTGCATATAGTTTGTTTTTAGGTCGATTTTCTGTAAATAGTTCTTCTTTTATCAATCAGTTTGATATTTATACCCAAAAAGTCTTTGTGTAACCTTTTATAAGGTGGCCAGCTATAATCACAATTAGAGATTAGTATGTACATAATAAGATATTCCTTTCGATTCATTATAAATGTTGTTTAAGATTTTTATGCACAAATTAGTAAAAATGATTAAATTTTCTATTTTACTCTTCTTTAATGTAATACTATATGATTTTCCCGTGCTCATGCACGAATATAAATATTTATAAAATAAATATACAATAATAATTAATTTTTATTTATTTTAGTTTAAAAATAATTTACAATTTGTATGCATAATTTATATTAATAACATTATATTACTTTAATTAGACATATGATTTTAGATATGTTATATCTAGTCGGTTTTATTGTTTTTACAGTCAATTTAGTTATCATTTGGGTATATTAGATTGCATTTATTTCTCTGAATTCAACTATAATATTTTTATATTAAAATTATGATTAATTTTTTTATCTTCATTTACGTTGATTGTTGTCTTAGATATGTAAATATATTTGAGGAAGATTATGTATTACTTAAGATATATTGTGCTTATAATAAAATAAAAAATAAATTAAAATGTCTTATTCCAAATTACATAAATTAATATAATGATAATACTCTACGGTCTCATGCATATATATAAATTTTACAAAAGAACTAAATTGTAACAGTTGGTTAATACTATTTTCATTTGTTAATATGTTCTGAGTCATCTTAGAATTTACATTTATAAATTAAATTATTACTATAAAATTATATATTATTATTTTAGTTAAATATAAGATTTTAAATATAAGTTGGACTAGTCGAGTCACTCATATTGTGAGTATACTCAGTTGCATACATTTTTTTTCAAATTCAAACTGAACTATAATTATTTTTATTATAATTAAGTAAAATAAAATTAATTTTGTTTATATTTTAAATGTGAATATATATTTATACTATTATCAAATTATATGTTGATTTAAACTAAATAAACATTAGAAAACAAAGCGAAAAACAATAGGAAGTTACATACATAAGTAACTAATATATTTTTGGAAACTCATGAACACATATGGATATCTAAAATAATTAAAATATTTAAAAATTCTAAATAATTTTATGCTTTAGATTTATTAAATGGTAAAATGAAATTTATTTTAAATAATCTTAAAAAAATGAGAATTTAGACTCGATTTGATATTTTGATTATGGTTGTATGAAGTTCCACACACATAAAAACATAACATTTAAAAAGAAAATTTAATATGTTTCGACCAAAAAAAAAAATAATAATAATTTTTTTTAATAATGATAAATTATAATATATCTACCTTGTTAAAATATATAGTGTTATGTTATTTTAAAATGTTTTGTAATTATTTGATATGTTTATTGTTAATTTTTATTTTAATATCTCTTAAAAATAAGCAGTTTACAAAATTGTGTGATTGTACTTTAGAAATCATGTTATATAAATAAAAATATAATTTATAAAAAACATTTTTCTGTAATTTAAAGATATTATAGTCAAATAAATATATGAAAAATAAATAAAACATTTCAATAATACTAATTAATTATAAACTATTCTGAGCCAATCAAACATATATTATTTTGTCTTAATTAAATTATTATATGTCATCATCTAAGAAAATAGTTACATATATAAAAATTATATCTATTACTCTGAAAAATATAAACTTTTGTATTGTTTAAAATTATGTTTTAAAAGAAATAATATTTCTTTTTATAGTATCAAGAGTATTTGTGTGAATTTTGTTTCATGAAATCACATATATGTAAATATATATATTTTTCATCTAAGAAAAATAAAGATATAAAGAAATATTTTATTACCTTAAAAGTATATTTTATGTTATTTAAATATATTTTTAAATAGAATATTTCTATTTTGTGAACTTTCCTTTTTGTAATGATATCATATTATATATAAATATAAAAAGGAAAACAAATAAAATTTCAATAATAGTATTTAAATGACAAAAATAACTAAAAATTCAATAATAGTATTTAAATGTAATATTTTTAATTCATTAAGGATATTAGTGTAATCAACCATCGTGAGAATTAATATTTTCTACTTGTTCTTCTTGAATATAAAGGGAGGGCTCATTGGTTGGTGCTTTTGATTATTTGCAGGGAACAAACCGGGGCCATGCGTAATGTGTCGTAAATGCAAGCACTATTTCTGTCTGGACTGCGACATACACATCCACGAGAGCTTACACAAATGTCCTGGCTGCGAGAGCATTCACTGTCCCAAATCTGTTTCCTTGATGGAAGAATGAGAGAATCTGTTCACACACAATTTTTCCAAACACTAATTCTCTTTGTTGAATAATAAAAGAGGTTTACAGATAATTAGTACAATTTTTCAAATCAAAGCTATATATGACTTACCTTTAGCATTATTATTGAGTTTCTAGAAGCAACGTTAGAATATGTATCGACACTGAAGACTTTTCAAACACAAGCTGTCTTATTGGAAATTCTCAAAGACATAATATTCACGTCTAATTTTCTCCAAATTTGATCAGAGTAAAAATTATGAGAAGCATAAGCAGTAAGTTCAAAATGGTGTAATTGGTCTTATATAGTTTTGTCTCCTTGGTAGGTATCGGTCTTGTCGAAGACATAGTGAAGGACTTGTACCGTTTACAAGTCAAGCAATGTGACTTTGGCTCTTATTATCGTTATATATATTGTAAGATTTTACTGCAAAACTAAATCATACATACAAATTATTTTTGTTGGAAATGAAAATTCAATTGGCCATTTTCTTCTCCACTTGTTTCGTTTGTTGCGTCTGTGTGACCATCTTCCCAGTTCCTCCTCGTCAGGACCAAGTTGAGATTCTTTTAGATTTCAAGAATGAGTTTCCATCCCGCAACTGCGACCATATTTGGAACACGCCGGATGTCGTGTTCCGTAGTCCAAATATAAGCTCTTGGACCAAAGACAGTGCTTCCTTCGATGGAGTTGTCTTTGATAATGCGACAGGTGCGGTTACAGAGCTAAACCTTGGTGGTGCATGTATCAGCGGCACCATCCAGGCTAATAGTAGCATCTTCCGATTCCAACACCTCAGGTACCTCCGTCTCTTTATCAACCACTTTGAGGCTTCCCCACTCCCCTCCGGATTTGGTAGACTCACCAACTTGGAGTATTTAGATCTTAGCCAGAATGGTTTTACAGGAGAAGTTCCATCATCAATCAGTAACCTAAGCCGTTTAACCTCCTTGGACCTCTCATATAACAAGCTCACCGGTCGTTTTCCCCATATACATAAGGCCTGTTCGTTTCCTGATCGCCACTTCTAGCGGCAGCGTCCAAAAAAGTCAATCTTTTATCACGGTAATATACACCACCGGTGAGAAATCGCTGACCTATTTTCAGTCGCAGCGGCAACAAACACCAAGGAGAGTAGACGCTGAAATTATGTGCGGCAACAAGCGTCTCGTCTTTTGGTCTCCGGCAATTCAGTAGCGTCTACCGCAACTTCCGACTCTGCTATTTAGGTGTCCGTCGTAGTACAATTATTTGCTGCCGCCGCTACACTTTGCGGTTACGAAACGAACAGGCCTATAATTTAACCCTTCTTTCCTCTATAGACCTTTCCTATAATCACTTTTCAGAAACCATTCCTTCTTCTCTGTTCACCATGCCTTTCCTATGGTATCTTGATTTGCGCCAAAATTTTCTTAAAGACCCTCTTGAAAACATGACTTCTTCTCCAACCTCTAAGCTTGTGCATCTAGACATGGCCCAGAACCTTTTCAGTTATCGAATCCTAGAACCTATCTCAAAGTTACCTAACCTCACACATCTAGACTTATCATTTCAAAACACAACCGACACTATCAACTTCGATTTCTTGCCGTTCAAGTCTCTAGAGTATTTGGATCTTTCCGGAAACAGTGTGTCCATGCTTAATACCTCTTCTAAAAACTTGTCGTTTCTAATCTTGTCCAACTGCAACCTCACCGAGTTCCCCACGTTTATGAAGACCTTAAGGAACTTGAGAGGATTAGACGTTTCCAAGAATAGGCTTAAAGGAAAAGTGCCTCAGTGGTTATGGAAACTTCCTTCTTTGGGAAATGTAAATCTCTCTCAAAACTCCTTCAGTTTCTTGGAAGGTTTGCCAAAAGTGCTCCTTAACTCATCTCTTACCGAGTTAGATTTGAGTTCAAACAGCTTCCACGGGTCCTTTCCTATTATCCCACCCACCATCCAGGTCATGGCTGCATCAAATAATTATTTCACTGGAGACATACCTCTCACACTCTGCAAAGCATCTCAACTGATACTTCTTGATCTATCATACAACAACATCAGTGGGTCAATTCACCGGTGCTTGACAAATGTTTCGGTGTTGAAACTCCGCAACAACGACCTCACTGGGAGACTTCCTGACATAGAGAGTGGTTTATTAGTACTACTTGATCTTGCCCACAATCAAATAAGTGGGAAGCTTCCAAGGTCTCTTGTGAATTGCACAAGCCTAAAGTTTCTAAATATGGAAGGGAATAACATCAGTGATACTTTCCCTTTCTGGCTGAAGGCTTTGCCGAAACTGGAAGTCATTGTTCTGAGATCCAACAGATTCCATGGTCCCATTTCTTCTCCTGAGAGATCTCTTTCGTTTACAGCACTGAGGATAATGGACATATCACTTAACGACTTCAACGGGAGCCTGCCACCAAATTACTTTGCCAATTTGAGTGAACCTTTGGTTAATTCTCCTCAAGGTAATCGCTGGCCTGAGTACAGAGGAGATTGGCACTATAAATATCCGACCGAGCCATGGTATTATCCTTCCATTGATGTGAGAAACAAAGGAAGAAACATGGAGCTGGAAAAGATCCCAGACACATGCACAATAATTGATTTTTCAGGAAATAGTTTTGGAGGAAAGATTCCAGAATCCATAGGTTTCTTGGAATCGTTGATAGTGCTGGACTTATCTAACAACAGATTCACAGGTCATATACCATCGTCTTTGGCAAAACTTAAACAACTCGAGTCATTGGATCTATCTCGAAACAAACTTTCCGGAAAAATCCCTCAAGAGATAAAAGTCCTCACGTTTTTGGCTTACATTAACATATCACATAACAGACTCACCGGCCAAATACCACAGAGTACACAAATTGGAGGCCAATCTAAATCCTCCTTTGAAGGGAATATCGATCTTTGTGGTCTTCCTCTTGAGGAGACTTGTTTCAGGGAAGCTACTGGAGAACCATCATCAACAGAGACACAAAAGCAAGAAGAGGTGTTAAACTGGAAAGCAGCCGCAGTAGGATATGGACCCGGAGTCTTGTTTGGACTGGTGATAGGACAAGCCTTTGCTTCATATAAACCGGCTTTGTTCTATAAGTTGTTTCGCCTTTGAGATGTGAATCATTTCTCTACTTTTCTTTTGTCGAATCATATGTAAACTATCAGTTTCCTCTCTTGGCTTTTGGAATTAATAAATGAACAACACGAGTTTGTTTCTCTCAAGCTATATTTATTTTTCTCTCTCGAACAACACGAGATCTTTACTCAAATCACATCATAAAATATTGTTAACACATCTACATCTAGCAGAATCATTGTTATCATACTAATTTTTTTTTGTGCTACTCATACTAAGATAATAAGATACATAACTTGCATGCTTTCAAACACATTGTTCGTTAATACCGTTAGATTCAAGTATAACTATTTCTAATATTTATAAAGTAAATACATTAGTTTGGTTCAAGTATAACTACTATGATAATTTATTAATATTTATTCATATTTATAATATTTATAAATATTGTGTTACATATTTAAATTTAAGTATAACTATTTCTAATCTAATTCAACCAAATCATATTTATTCTATTCATTGCATTAGTTTGGTTTTTATCTTAAATGTGTAAATATATTTATGAATTGGCTATTTTTAAATAGCCCATGACTATGTTAATTTAATACTACTTGGTAATTTGGAATATTTTAATTATCACAAATAAAATTATAAAAATAAAGTGGTGATAGGTACAAAATTGCATAAAATATAATCGATACATTCTAAAAAGGAATATTAAGTCTTTATTTTAATATCAAGATTATTTTTTCTAAAATTTCCTTTTTATGAAATCAAATTATATATAAAAGGTATTTTCGGTTTAAGTTTATAAATATTTTCTTTATCATACATGTTATTTGAAAAATATAAAAGGGAACATAAAAATATTAAATTAAATTTTATTAATTAAAGATATCTTAGTTTATGATATTTAAATTATTTTGTAATAATATGAGAAATATATTGATTTAAATAAAATGCTTAATACTTTTTAAAATATATATTATATTATTAAGATTATTTTTTTAAAAGGGAAGATTATTTTTACTTTAAAATCAAGATTATTTTGTGAAATTTCCTTATTATGAATTACACTTTATATAAAAGATATTTTCGTTTTTAAATTTATAAATTATCTTTATATATAGGTTATTTGAAGAAAAAAAGAAAAAGAAAACCTAAATAGAAAAGGAAAAATAAAATAAAATAAATGTTTAATAATGATAACTATATATATTTGATTCATTACTGGTATCATCGTAATCAACCACCATGAGAGTTAACGAAAGCACGACACGTAGGAAACTGACTTTTCAAATAATATTTTTTCTCAAAAAACTTATATCAAGTTTTTATAATTTGATATAAGTTTTCTGAGAAAAAGAAATATAAAGCTAGAATTGCATTAATAAATACTTCTAATATTTTAAAATTTCAATATATGTTATTTTGATAAAATTAGATAAAAATAAATTAATATGCTAAGAGATTGAAAGTTGAATAAGCAAACCAGTTCGGAAATATTTCAAAACTTCATTGATTGATTACGAATTCATAAGGTAGTTACACCCATAAATTCAAAAGGTCGTATTTATACATATGTTTTCTTCTTAATTAGATATCTTACAAAACAGTTCTAAGTGTTTCATTGTTGGGTATGTTTTCACATCTATTATTTCAAATTGAACAACTGTTTTTTTTACTTTAGTAAGATTAAAATTAGATTATTTTGGCTTAATTTAGTTCAGTTTATCCTTTTATATTTCTAAATATATTTGATAAACCATATAAAATTTGGTAAGTATATTTTTAAGAACATAGAAACACACAAAAAATGTTGTTGTTGCATTCATGAACATATCTTATAATATTTGAAATTCATGTATATTTATGAATATTTATAAAACAACTAAATCCTAATAATTGGGAAATCATCACTTGCTTAGAATTGTGAATACAATTTATAATTTTATCAATGAAAATTAGGTAAATATTTAATTTATATTTTTTCTTAGTTTACCATGTGATTTGAAAAATATGATATTAGATGATCACTGTACATTGTTTGAAATTAGTTTCTTTAAATCATTTGATCAAAAATATTATCATTATAATATATGTTTTCTTAAAAAGTATCTAAACTATTTTCGTTTGTAAATTATATATATACACCTATATATTTTGAAAATTTATAGATACTCACTTTTAATCTATGTTTTCAGGGAAAATATAAAGTAAAAATCATTTTTTGTATATAAAAAATCAATATATTTTATAGATATTTTCTTTTATTATATATGGTTTTATAAAATAAATAAACTATAATTAAAATAAACTATAATTAAAAAGATAACTTAAACGATTTTTAATAATGATAATTGGGTATAACTAAAATTAATTCATTAATGGTATTCGTGTAATCAACCATCATGAAAATCAACATGAGCGCTACACATAAGAAACTGATTTCTCAAATAATTATAGAGATAATTATAATTCAAGATATATAGTATGTGTATGGAACCTCTGGCTGCAGCTATTCGTCTTGTTTGGTGGTGAGATTATTCACGGGTCAGTGAATGGCCACCACGGTTCGAATAGCATGCATCGAACGTGGAACTGATCTATCACATATACATACATATGTGACATCAATCAAGGTATTCTTAAATACCTTTTATATTTATCTTTTAGCTGTGAATTAAGAAAATGCAAATAGATTTTTTTTTTTTAATTTTACAAAAAGTTGAAATATATAGAAAATGTGAAAAAAGAAAGTATTTATTATTAATTATTGCACACATCAAAGTTAAAAGCAGGAAAAAAGTCCTCAAACCACAACTCATATTTTATTTGGTTACTCTCAGGTAAAAGCAAGATTAATGCAACGGATCAATGACTTGACCAATAAACAGAATCACTCCTGTTATGTTCTCCATGACCACCAACAGAAACGGATGGTCCGCCACAAAATCTATAATCTCTTCCTCCACAGCCAAAGACCTTAGCTTTATTACTGCAGCTGACGCAGCTGCAGCTTCAGTTCCTTCTTCATTCACCTCGATACACGCTTTATGGAAAATGCTTGATGCCTTTAGATTCTTCCCCATCTCTGGAGACTCAACCATCTCAGTCAGACCATCTTCACCAGAGAAGGGTGAAGTCAGTCCCAGTCCTTTCAAAACATCCGAAGCTTCGAACCCGAAAGAGAACTTAAACTTGGGGATCTTGAGCTCGCCGACCTTAACTTGTCTGCGTGGAATGTGGCTATCCAAGAACCCAGGATTGGAAACTATCTTATCGAGAAGATCAGACAAACCGTTGTTTGCATCTGGAAGATACAAGTACATCGAGAACTGTCTCTTATCCTCTCCTTGTAAGTAAGGAAGCCCCAACACTTTGAAACCATCATAAGCACTCACGTACTGTTTCTTCTTGCTGGTCATAAACGGAGCAGTCACTTTGGAATTACCGTCAAGAAGGTGAAAGTCTCCGTCTTTCGTCAGCGATTCGTCGAACTTCTCGTTCCATGTTCCCTTGAAATACAAAGCATTTGCAAATATCAGCTTGGTCATACTGTCTGCTGATCCTTCCGGTAGAACCTCAGTGATGAGCCCATTCGTCTCCTTTTCAGCCCATGAATTCACTTCAGCAATCACTTCCACAGCCTTCAGAAATAAATTAATCAAACATTAAATCAATCACAAGCAAATCAAAAGATGCAAAAATCCTCAGGGTCAAACTAAGAACACAACACATCAAAGGTTTGGTCTTTATATGTTTCTAACACATAGACTAAGTACAAGAATCTTAAATAAAGAAAAAAATTGGTTTTTTTTCTAAAGAAACGAGAAAATAAAAAAAAAACACCTTTGTCTGAAAATCTGCTTGGTTAGAAGCAGCTTTGTAAGAACCATCCAAGAGCTGCTTGAAAGAAGGTTTGAAGGACAGAGACTTATCGATCCAGACGCCATTAGCGGCCGAGAGTTTAGGGCCGCCGTTAGCGCTGCCGTCGGCGAGGACGGCGGAGACGATATCGGAGGAGAAGGTGTTGAGATGATCGATGGAAGGGAAGTTGAGGAAAGAGAGGATCTGGTCTTTGGTCGCGCCGGTGGATCCGGCGGCGACTATGCCGAGGACGACGTTGATCGATGCCGGGGAGAAGATGACGTTGGAGGGTTTAGAGACGGTGGAGATCACGTTCTTGGCGAGGCTCATGGAGACATGGTTTTGCAGTGAGATTGATTGGCGCACGTCCATTTTCGCTGGTCGAGGAGGTGACTGGTCGATCAATTTACTAGCAACGAATTTTAGAAGAACACGACTGAGATGTATTTATTTTGATAACTTAAGACCGACCGTGTTATATATATAAAAAAAAAATATATGTAAATGTTGGCATGTCGGTACAATAAATAAATATTGGATATTTGAGATATAATTTACACGCACCGCACGCGTCGAAGGGCGAAGCGAAGAAGGTGACACATGAGTAAATAGTTGACAATAGTGTTTTGAATTGAACTGATCTGTAGAACTGTACGTGAACTATATGATTTATATGCGGAAAGTTTTATGTGAATCTGTTCGTTGCTTATCCTTGCGTTTACCTCTCGGTTCAAGCAATGATTAAACTATTGTTTTTCTTTTTCGATGAGTTTAATCAGAACTTGCCAAGTCTGTGATTATTGAAAAAGACCCAACTATAAATATTAATTTGAAATGGTCATATTTTAAATTAGGAAATAGATGAACCGGTCGATTTTAAAGTAAAATGCAATCTAGTTTTCAACTAATGTTTCAGATACAACGTTGAGATACTGAGGGAAAAATATAGAATTATATAGGGACCAAAAATATATCATAAGAAAATACATAAATAAAGTGGTTCAAGCCACCATGACACTACAAATTTTTATTCGGATTTCTCAAATTCTAGATATTGATTTTAATCAAGCTTCTCAAAATGATATTGGTGGCCAAGAAGAAAACAAAGAGAGTCAAAGGACAATGCAATCTGAGATGGAAAACGAAGAAAGAAATGCAGGTCAATATATGCAAATTATTAGAAACTAGATTGCAAATTTGATTTGCACTTCACAGCATCCATAGTTCTTTTTTTTTATCTATTATGAATGTATACAAAATTAGATGAACAATAATGATATGTAACAAAAACAAAATTTAAAATGATTGTTGTTAAGCAATTCCGCAAAAACCAATCCAATCACAAATAATTTTTGTTCCACAACTTTTATTCAGCAAACAAGTTAATTTTCCGCCATTCCGCAAATGTTACTAATCAAAGCCTGAATTATATTACGAAGAAGATTTTACAGGGGTGGGACTTTTTTTTTAACACTGAATTATATTAGCAACGCTGTTTCATCTAATAACTCTTTTTAAGCAAAACAAATCTAATAACTCTTAACAACTCTCCAGTTTTCGTGATAAATATTATTTTATAGCTAACAAGTCTATACATACAAGGAAGAGTAAATACAGTGCATGAAAATGATTGTAACTCTGTGTTTAGAGAATATTATCAAACAAAGACAAAAACAAAAGGTATTGAAGACCTTTGTTTGATATTTTTACTTACAAAGTGTTGTTGTGCGCCTATTACCACTTGACGTCGAGTGTTAAAGCTTCTTGAGGACCAAGTATTGATGGGAACTTAGTGAATGACATGTTAGACATCATACTGCTCCATGCCTCAGTATCCACTTCAATGAAGGGCACTACTTTTCTCATCCCTACTGCTTTCAACTTATCGCCTTCAACTTTTGCCTTTATTTCAAACCAAACACGTTCGATCTTCGGTTTAGTTCTCCACTCTGCTCTTTTACTTGTTTCACTCTCGTTGCTCCCAATTCTTCTCCCGATCTCTAACTGAAACCGCACCATGCCTGACGCTTTTAGTTTAGCTGTCACAGAGCTTACCGTTTGCGCAGTTCCATTGCTCCTTAAAGAGCTCAGAGCTTTTTCCAACTTGTCAATCTTCAAGCCAAGAAGATCCCTAGGGAGATAATGCTGCTTATACGTGTGAGCTTTATCATAACACTTTTCTGGAAGTAAAAAGATTGTCTCAGCGGATAAATAAGAAGTCTTGATTTGTGAATCTGTTTCTGGATTCCTAAAAGCAACCAGTGAAGCTGATCCTATGATTAGTATGGGAGGCAATGGCACACACACAGGGCCTAGAGATGACCATGAACAACTTCCTTCTCTAATATCTACAGTAGCAGCGAACCTTCGACTGGAAGAGTGGAAAAGAGAAACTTCCTGAGCTTCCTTTATCTCTACTGAGATTCCCTCGCTGACAAGGACTCGTTTTAAACCAATGTGTGAGATGTTCATCTGAAAACCAAATCATAACATCGAATCTTCAGTGACAATGCTACTGCCACAACTAAAAAAGAGAGCTTCAAAACATGGAAAAGAACTTTCAGAATTAAGAAAACAATGAAGGTTCATATTCAACAATTTTGACAACATTACTGAGTACTGATCCTTTCTTGGTTTTAGGTTTGGAACACACAAAAACATAATTTTAATGTTAAAAAGCCAACAGAACAGGAGAAAAATATTGTAAGAGTGTTAACTGTTAAAGATCAAGAACATCATGAATTCACTAAACAAGACTAAACACTATGGCTCTAACTGGTGACATAGGGAACCAAGGGGCAATGATCAATTCCCACTCATTCCTTAAAAATTACACCATTTATAGGGAATTTTTGTTGCGTCTGATTACTTGTCATTCCTTAAATTTTAAGGAACCATAGAACAAAAGCATTCCTTATCAAAATTAATATGGAACAAAAGTAATAAATATTCCTTTTAATTCCATTAATTTTATTCCTATTCATTCCTTTCCTACTCATTCTCCATGTTTCTAGTTCCTCCGACAGTCTAAACATGGAGAAGGTTATAAGGATTTTGTCATATACAACAAATGTCGACAAAACTACTGACCCTTTCTTGGTTTTAGGTCTGGAACACACAATAACATAGTTTTTACCTAAAATCCAACAGAACAGGAGCAAAAATAGTCTGCAAGAGTGCTAACTACTCAACACAAAGAATCAAGAACGCCATAAATTCACTAAACAACAAGACCTAAGTTTCTAGTTCCTCCGACCAAACCAAGCAACGTGTATATAAATGGTACGAGAGAGAGAGTGTACCGGCAAGGCAAGGGAGAGACGGTCATCGTCGCCATCAACTCGTAGCTCAAGTGGACCTTTCAACACGATCGGATCAAGAACCTTACTCGAATTAACTTCCTTGACTACCTCATCCAACTCCACGTCGCTTCTTCTCCAATCGGTTACTTCGTCCGGGATTACGAAAACGAATCTGCTCTTCCCTAACCGGATCCGGATCTCAAAGCTCCGACCCGTACCTACACGGAGCTTCTTGACTTCCAGTTTCGTAAACCTAACTTCCTCCAGATTCCACTTCTGTTTCGTTGATATCTCCTTCAACACATCCTTAATCAGGCAAACAAGATTTCAGACACGAATATTGAAGATTGAAGATTGTTTGTTTGATTGATTTGAGTTTTGTACCTGTAGAATTGGCGTTGTGGTGATGTTGGATTCGTCCGGTTGGGAAGGATCCAGAGCTATGGCTAGAGCAAGGGCTTGGATTAAGAGAGAGAGTAAGAGGGAGAAAAGGGAGCGGAGCATCATCATTAGCCCGATCTGTTTTACGCCGCCGTTAACCGCCAGCGTCAACGACCGTTTACGCGAGTGAGGATGATGAAGCCCATTGAAGTTCTCTGACAAATCAAATTGTTTTACTGATATGGCCCGTCCCCATCGATTATAACCTTTGTTTTAATAAAACTCAAATGGCTATTATAACTTTTTTTTTTTTTTGTCTCAAATGTTAACCGAAGCCTAGTGGCAAATCTAGAAATTTATTTTATTTGATGCAAAATTTATAGGGAAATTACTAAAAATACCACTTTCATGATACCACTTTTCAAGTTTACACTAATCAACTTTACCATTAAAATTTTAATAGACAAAATACTATTATACCCCTAATTAATTAAACCTAAAACTACCATTTCTTCTCCATGATTTCTTAAAAATTGAGATTCATATTAAACGTGATCAGATCTGGGAAGAGTCTCCGGTGGTGATGAGTTCTCCGACCAAATTCGACGACTTTGGCCAGATCCGACGACACTGACGAGTTCTCCGGCCAGATCCGACGACGCTGAAGAGTTCCTGGCGAGATTTGACGAACGCTGACAAGTTTCCGGCGAGATCTGATGATGCTGACGAGTTTTCCGGCGACATCTGACATGGCTAACGAGTTCTCCAGCGAAACTGACAGACTCTACAAGCTCAGACGAACAAGACGATCTCTCTCCCGACGCATAAGAAACACTAACAAAGGTAAGAGGATAATAGATGGTGATTTTCGTCTCCTTCTGTAATTGTAGCTTGATCTATCAAAATCGATCTGTTTCTGAGAAAGAAGACAGAAGTTTTTTTCATGAAGTTTTAAAATCTAAAATTTATAAGACTTTATAAATTGGGTCATTTCAAGTCTTATTGTTCATCTGTTAGCATTCAAAAGACATAGAGCTTAACATATATTTAATTCATGAGAAATTATTAACCTAAGAGTAAATTTATTCCATGATTACTTCTTCTCTTGATTGATCTGGTAATGTTACAGGGTATTACAAAGGTGTGATGTGAGCTTTTGGATTTAAAGGATACTGTGGAGAATATGTGTGGTGATATGCATATCAAGTACCTCACTTTCTTGAGGTAATACAATGCTACTATTTATTTCTTTAGCAAGGTTTAGTATATGCAATATATGAGGTGAAATGTTGGTGTTTTGTTATCGTAATGTTCTGTTTGGTACTTATGAGATTCATATTTTATGTCTTGTTTTGTGTATAATATCTATAGAAGCAGTGTAGATTGAGCATGAGTTTGTTGAGTTACGAAAGCATGTTATTTTTGTATCTTGTTTTTGGAAGTGAGTGTTGATGCTTATGAATAATATGTGACTGGCTTGAGTTCAGATTTTGAAGAACGATAGGGTTGGTGAGCTGTTTGAAGAAGCAAGAGGGACTCTCAACAAGAACGTAGTTTATGTGATTAAAGAATAACTATTTATAACGCTTTATAAAAGTTGCAGAGTATGTTTCTTAATACATTCTTCTCTCTCATCTTCTTAAGACATCTCTTATACTAAAACAATTGTATCTCTCTTATGAGTTCCATAGTTGGAGAGATTGGTTGGACGTGTAAGTGAGTTTGGTTTTCTTTTATAGAAGAGTGAGATATGGAGAAGTCTTGATGTTGTCATATTATGTTAATAATGACTAACAAGAACTGAGTTTTGCAAGTACAAACTCTGTTGAAACTAGATTCAAATGATTTACAAAGTTTTATAAATTAGTTTATAAATATTTATAATTAACTTATAGAATGCAGTAGATATTTTATAAAGTATTATAAATCAATTTGTAAACTTGTATGAATCAATTTATACATTCTTGTAAATCAAAATAAAATATCGTATAGACTAGTTTATAAGATTTCATAAATCAGTTTCTGAATCTTTATAAATATTTATGAATCATATAAGCTTTTATATACAATATATTAACTCTTATATTATTGTTTACATACCCTTATAAACTCTTATAAATTATTATACAAACCATTATATATTGTTTTATAAGGCTTTCTAAATGCTTATAGACACTTTTAGTTGATTTATAAACATATACAACTCTTAAAATACCCCTTATAAATTGAATATAAGCTTTTATAAAGTTTTTGTAAACTCCTATTAATAGTATATATACCTCTTATAGAATATTTATAAACTTTCATAAGTTATAAATTGAATATAAACTTTCATAAAGTTTTAATAAACTCCTATTAATAGTATACATACCCCTTATAAATTATTTATAAACTTTCATAACTTTCTTATAAACATTTATAAATGGTTTATAGATTATTTAACTTGTTTTATATGCCTTTATTAATGGTTTATATAGTCTTACAAATAATTTTACATACCCTTATAAGGCTTTGTAAAGAGATGATGATACGTGACAGATTCTGAGGCACATGCTAACAGTAAGCAAGGCTCCACGGTTTAGAAATTTTACATACCTTTATAAATTATTTTATAATCCTTTATAATGGTGTATAAACTTTATAACTTATTTTTTTTAAACCTTATAAATTATTTATAAATTATTATACAAACCATTATAAATTATTTTATAAGGCTTTCTAAATGGTTATAGACTCTTTTAGTTGATTTATAAATATATACAACTCTAATAATACCCCTTATAAATAGAATATAAGCTTTCATAACTTTTTATAAACCCTTATTAATAGTATACATACCCTTTATAAATTATTTATAAACTTTCATAACTTTCTTATAAACATATATAAATGGTTTATAGATTTTATAACTTGTTTTAAATGCCTTTATTAATGGTTTATATAATCTTACAAATAATTTTACATACCCTTATAAATTGTTTTATATTGGTGTATAAACTATATAAATTATTTTTATAAACCCTTATAAATTATTTACATACTCTTATAAACCTTTATAAGTTATTATACAAACCATTATAAATTGTTTTATAAGGCTTTCTAAATGGTTATAGACTCTTTTAGTTGATTTATAAATATATACAACACTAATAATACCCCTTATAAATTGAATATAAGCTTTCATAACGTTTTATAAACCCTTATTAATAGTATACATACCCTTTATAAATTATTTATAAACTTTCATAATTTTATTATAAACATTTATAAATGGTTTATAGATTTTATAATTTGTTTTATATGCCTTTATTAATGGCTTATATACTTTTACAAATAATTTTACATACCCTTATAAGGCTTTGTAAAGAGATGATGATACGTGTCAGATTCTGAGGCACATGTGGACAGCATGTAAGGTTTCACCGCTTCAAAAATTTTACATTCCCATATAAATTATTTTTATAATCCTTTATAATGGTGTATAAACTTTATAAATTATTTTATAAAGATTTATAAATTAGCTATAAAGTTATAAAAACTTATAAATTATTAAAACAACTATTATCCAGGTGAAGTTTCAGAGACTCTATTACAATACCACGTGGAGCGTTTGCTTCTTTGCTATCCCCAAGGCAAGTTTAAATAGTTTTATAAACTTTTATAAATAGTTATAAAAATATTTATGTGTGTTTATTAACTTTATAGAAGGTTGATATAAGGTTTTATAAGCTCTTATAAAATTTATAAATGATTTTATAAACTCTTAATAATTTGTGGCTTGTCCTCTTGTCTACAAAAAATGTATAAGCAGGCTGCCAAAGTGCATCCTGTTTCTTTCCCTAGTTGACTTTTGATCCTCCAGCCTCTTAAATATTTCATTAGCCCAATCCTACATATCATCATTAACGACAACAAAAAAACTCTATTAGCTTTCTAACAACATATCTCCATGCTATGAATTTACCAAACCAGTTTAACAGAAAGAGACGAAGAACGTTACCTTGATAGTTCCAACAAGCCCTAGCCTGTGAAAACAAAAATCAATCAACGAGTAATTAATCTCACAATGAACACACACTTCAAGACATGAATCTAGCAAACATAAACAAACACTTTCACATGCACAAACAGAAACTACACGTATTATTCACAAAGGGCAAAACTTTCAATGCACATTAGAAAAAGGAACCTCCTTTAGTTATGATAATTGACCACATGATCTGTCAAACAGAGTATTCTCATAATGAACACATACAACAAGACATGAATGGCAACATAAAAGGACAAAACTTTCAGTGCTTAAAAGGTAACAAGTTACATTAATTTAGCTAAAGCCATCTCTTGCTCCATCATTTCATCAGTAGAATCACTCGCTTCTTCTGAGAGTAGTCTCGTGAACTACACAACAAACAAAATATGGAAGCTAATGAACCATCACGTAATCAAAATATATTGGATGTATATAGTCAAACCCTATGTGGTATCGTAATAAAATTCTAAAATTACTTGAAATCCAGATTTACAAAGGGGTTTTAAAACTCTTTCTCTTACAACTTGTGATTTTTGATGAGGATTCGACACTTTGAGATTTCGAGTCTCGATCTCATCTGCTTTGTGAGAGAGAATACACTCGATCTCGCCGCCTTCGCACGATCTCGTCGTCTCCCGTCGTCGTCGCTCGATCGCGTCGCCGTCACTCGATCGCGTCGCCGTCGCTCGATCTCGTCGCAGTAGCTTGATCTCGTCACAATCGCTTGATCTCGTCGTATTCGTCGCCGTCGCTCGATCTCGTCGCCATCGCTTGACCTCATCGCCGTCACTCGTTGCCGTGAGAGAGAAGACACTTTGTTCTCGTCGAAGAATTTTTTACATAGTAGAGAAGAAGACGATGGTTGAGAAGAATAGACAAGGGTCAGTTTAGTAATTCACCCATTAATGCTTGATGTATTTATGAAAATGTCCTTCTATTGATGGTATTGTTGAATTGTGGTACTACACAAAGTGTAGTTATGAAATTTCCCCAAATTTATAATAGTATATAATATTAACGTAATCAAATGATTTTTTGTTTTATAAAATAAAAATATTTTATTCAAAAGACTTCACAAAATATAAGCATGATTTAAACTCAAATTTATGATGATTCTCAAAATTATTTTTTAAATGTTTTTCCAAAATCCAAAAAATACATCACAAACTTCAGCTTTCTAAATTTTTTGAAATGTTCCGAAATTGTTGTTATTTGATTTTTAATAGTAGTAACTTAGTGTACTCTTTAATAGTGTTATCATTTAGTTATTATGTATTAGGGGAACCCGGCGCGTAGCGCCGGATTTCGATGATAATATTATTATTTTTGATAACTTCGATGATAATATATGTTCTACTGAAATTTGACTTAATTTTATAGTCTTCTAAAATAATGTATCCACCTAACATATGAAGTTGCATATCTTTTCTTTCAATCCTGCATTAATGTTCCTAAAAATTATTTTAAAAGAAAATGAATTTAGGATTTTCTAGTATTTTGTAACATTTTGTATTGTATTTGATGATTTTGAAATAATTTGTAATAATTAGATACAGTGTTCCTACATTTTACAAAGGGAAATGTATATACTTATAATAATTATATACAGTGATTCTACATTTTAGAAAGAGAGATATGTGTACTGGCTAGACACATCTCATTTAGGTTGACCAAAAAAAAAAAAAAAAAAGACACATCTCATTTATATAAAATAATAATACAAATTTAATTTAAATCTTTAATTTACTTTTAACTAAAAATGCCAATAAGGTTCATATTTTACAACAATGTCATCTATGTATTTTAAATATTTAATTTAGAAATTATTTTCTAATTATAATAAAAAATAAATTTTCATTATTTATGTTTTCAATGTTTATTTTAGTTTAACTGTACCAATAAGACTCATAGATCTTTTAAAAAAATTTCACCATGCATTAGATATTTCTGAAAAATATTATTATTAAATTGTTATTCTTTTTATTCATGTTTTTCAACTTTTACAGTTAAAATTGTTTGATTTTATGATATTCAACATCAAATTAGTTGCGGATAACTAAATTTCATAAGATACTGCTAAAATTTAATTGTGATAGTTTGATATGTTAATTTTATTGAGATTTGCTAAAGTTTAGTTCATGATCTTCTCACTACAAATACATCTCTTCTTTTTTAGCTCACCATTCACCCACTATACTTCCACTCTTCTTACCCACATACCATGAATTTTAGATCACCAGAAGACCTCCACCTCCTCCCCCCTCCCCATGTAAAGACATAACTATATAAATAGTGTTGACCATGTTGGAAGATGTCATGTTATTTAGAAATTAAGAGCCAAAATAGGAAAAAATATCATTTACAAATCTTTCTTAACACCAACTGTAAAATGGGTTTTGGTATACATACAAAATGTTATAATATCCATTGTGTGGATGGACCATAACCAAGTACTTAACCAAGTACTAGACAAGTCCAACAAGTACAAGAGCAAGTCCAAGAAGGTTTACATCCGGTTTACTTCGGTCCGTCTACATTCCGGTTCGAGATTAGAAGACTCAGTCAACCTCGTTATTATCACCTTGACCAAGTCTTCATGTATGACATCAATGTAGTCAAGAGTAGTTAATGTGTAGATTTACTTCCTTGTAAAGCATTTGTAAACCTTGTACAAACCACTATATAATGTGGTTTTGGCTAATGAGAAATACACACAACAATCCTCACAATTCACTCTCCACATTTCACACAGATTACAACATGTTATCAGCACGATAAAACTCTCTCTACCTGAACAGTCTCTCTCCACCGGAGCTCTCTTTTCCGGCCACAAAATCCTAATTCCAGGCGCAACTTTAAACCGCCGTATCTCTCAAACCCTGTGGAGCCAGACGACGATCCACCTATCAATCTGAAGGCCAAGACGAGAAGAATCTTTTGCCGAAGACGGCTTGTCGATCCGATCTCTGAAGCGTCGTCAATCGTATAAACAATCCGCGCCGCCGACTCATGGTTTTCCGGCCAACTCCTCCACCTCTCTCTCAAATAGCTCATCCGTGGATCAGCTCTCTCTCATGGTGGTCCATTCAGATTCTTGTGGTGTAAAATGGTAAACTAATCTATCTATAAAATCTAAAAACACCATTATATCTGAAAAGAAATCTAAGGATCTATATGAATCCATAATATTAATCTTGTTTCTATGATCCATTGATCCATAAGAAACTTGATTCTGAATTATTTTGAATCCATAAAAGTTATAATTCTCTAAAAGTTCTAAGTATCTCAAAAACAGATTAAAATACCTAAAGATCTATATGAATCTTGTTTATAAAAACTTATGAACCATAAACTATTAGAGATAGCTTAAACCTATGGATGCTTTGGCCAATTTACCAGATGTGATAAACATGAATGTATAATCTGGCCAAAACAAAATCCATGAATTCTTTTCTGTGCCACTTTCGGCCAGATCTCCCAAATTCAGTCAACCCAAAATAAAATCGAAATTAAAATCATTCATTGCATATCCTTGACCAATAATATTTATTTTGTATATGTCAAGAGTTTTAAAACTTTTCTAAATGCAAAATCAGATTTTATAAACTGAAAATCGATTTTATAAATGCTTGCTTGATTTTATTAATTGCATATCTTTGACTGAAAATGTTTATAAAAGTTTTATAACATATAGTCTTGATTTTAAATTCATATGCCATAAGATAGAATAAATATGCATGAAATCATTTGATCATATAGGTTGATAGCTAAATAATTGAACCAACCTTGAATAAATTTCATATCATACTGAATATTGATCACATAAGTTGATAGTTAATCTTGATCTTTTACCATGCTTGAAATTGATGATTAAATTATATAGTAATCTTGTTGCATACTTGATTGCATCTGTTCATCTTGAATCATCTTGAACCAACTTTGAATGCAATTGTCATATTGTTTAAAATCTGACCATACATAATTGTCCTATTGCTAAGACTGATTTTATGTTTGCATATCATTGACAATCCTGATAATAGTTCATATAAATTAAATTGGTTCATATTGCTTGCATCTAAATGATTCACACTGCTTGCATATAATTAGACCAAATCGGTTTTTATTTAAACTTAGCATGTTTGCTTTGATTGAAATTTATAAACCTGTTTAAACCGATCAAACATGGATTAGTAAATTGTTAGATCATTCACATATCATGAACTGATCATTTCCATGCATCTTCTTGTCATATAGTTTTATTAAGAACTAAGCATGCTTGCTTATATAAGCAGCTTTGAAACCAAGTGATTAAAAATCTAATTGAATTTGGTTTAGACATTTCCTGAAATTTTTTAAATTTTCTTGTCTTGGTTTGTTTACCCTGTAAAGGGGAGAAGGGATCGGTTATTATTTTATGAACTTTGAAATCAAGTATCCTCTTGCATTAAGAATCACATTTATATTATTTTGGTCCAATGCTTAGGACAGAACATACATCTGATTAGTTCATTGATCCATGAATTTATCATTCGACCATTGTGATCCTTATTCAAATCCTAAAGGGCCTTAATACCCTATATATATATATAATCAATCCATTTTTGAGTTATGATTAAAAGGATCACTAGATGCAATGATCAATTGATCATTGTCATACTAGATTTTCTTAAAGAAATTATCTTATATGATTTGTGGGAAGCCTTATTAAATCATTATTAAATCATATAAATTAAATCATATAAATTATGGCTTGATGCTTGAAAGCAATGTTAAATATTCAGATGTTGAAAATCATCTTGAAATCTAAATCTTGGTGAATGTATCTAAATTTCTCACTTTTGAGATAGATACAAGGCGATTTTCTTAATCATACGCCATCACCTTACTGAAAGTCTCAATGATCAAATTCTCACTATTGAGAATCCTCTGGACCTTTGGATAGAACTGAAATCCAGATATGATCACCATAATACGGTGCTATTACCAAAGGCCCTACATGATTTGAGGGACCTAAAGATCCAAGACTATAAGTCTGTGGATGAGTATAACTCGGCTCTATTCATGATAGTCTCAAAGTTGAAACTGTGTGGAGAGACTATCACATATGCTGACATGTTAGAGAAGAAATTCTCTACATTCCACAAGCAATGTTTTGCTTCAGCAATAATACCGAGAAAATGGTTCCTCCACATATGCAAATTTAATCTCTTGGTTGTTGCTTGCTAAGCAAAACAATGAGTTACTCATGAGGAATAGTGAGATCAGGCCTCCTGGATTTTAAGGCATTGCCTAAAGCATATACGGCCACAGAGCCATATGAAAGAGTCAAACTATGGCCATGTAAAAGGCCATGGAAGATGGCAAGGGTGTGCGTGTCACTCCATAGTCGAGGCTGAGGCCAAGGTTATCAACCTAGCCGTGGGTATAAGTCCGATTTTAATACCCATGCCACGACCAAATCTGCTTGCCATCAGTGTGGGATGAATAATCATTGGGCCAACCGATGTAGAACTCCCAAACACTTTATTGAACTCTACCAAGAGAGCATAAAGGGATAAAACCCTATGACCCATTGGGTCCATCTAGATGGTGCGAATAATTTCGACCATGAAAATGATGATCAACTTGAATACGATACTTCATATTGCCTTAAAGAGGCCAATTAGATTTCGACATCATTTTACTTTGTCTTTGTTCTCTATAGTGGACCAAGCCACATTACATTAAGAGACAAAAGATATTTGAGACAAAAGATATTTTATTCAAGGTCATGGCTAGTCCAACCTCATGATGCCTAAAGGCACACATCTGAAAATCTCTGATGCATTACATTCCCCATAAATCAAAGTGGAATTTATCAAAGTTTCAAAGACATTCATATGAATGGTCTATATATATTGAAACTATGAGCAAAGGAAAGAAAGGATTCCTTATGATTTATGAAAATGCCCAAGGCCAAAGGAAAGTCCTAGAGACTATACCTAGTATATCTATAGGCCTTCATTAAGCCAAGATAAATATGATTGTGGGTTAAGTACCCCAAATCACTTTCCAAAGAGTTCAGAGAAGCCTTTAACATATGGCACGACATGCTCGGCCATCCAGGCTCTATTATGATGCATAAAATACTCTTGAACTCATTTGGACATTCCTTGAAAGAAAGGAAAAGAAGTCCGACCAAGGCATTGCCTAAAAGGCATTATATTCACCCTATAAGTTCTAGTGAATTAAGAAAAAAATATGGTTTCCAACAATGGGCAAAAGAGAATAAGAGTACCTAAATTAAAATCGCCTAAAGTGGTCGAGACTACATTCTCTATTGATCTAGAGATCAATATGATAATAGGCAAATAGCCAGGGCAATCATAATCATGTTTGATTGACCCACAAAACTTATCACTTAGATGGCATTTCCATACTTAGCCATCTGAATTATGATGCAAAGATTTTTTTTTTAAAAAAAGGGCACAAAAGCTATCCCATAAGATCTCACGTTTGTGCAATTTATATCTATGCACAAGGGAATTTATTGTCCCAAGCACCACGAATTAGAGTATGTTCATGAGGGGGAGTGAGGACAAATCCCATGATACATGACCATACTAAAATTCGTGAAACATGGCCCACAACCATATTTCATATTGGTTGAATTTATGACATTATGACCATTACATATAAGGTTCAAAATCTAAAAGTCCATATGCTTGGGGACATCATGAGTTATAAAAGATTAACTTGCATCAGGCCATAGATATTATATCAGGCCATATAAGTGATAATAAATATTCCCACCTCAGACTAATACGAGTCATGAGTCCAGACATATATCATATTAAGATATTATGAATTAAGATATTAATACTGAATCCACCACAAATATATGTGCCATCTAAAGATCAGATGATCTTAGAATCTCATAAGGAGGATTGGGGAATATATGTTGGATATATATTATGAATATACTTTCTCCATAAGATTAAAAGAAACCTTGAGCCAAAATGGGTGATTTAATCAGAGGCCAAGGAACAAGGATTACATAGAGTTTATGAATCCCAATATCCAACATTTGAAAGGAGAAGTAGTAAGCTGGTAAAGAATGGTATTAACCATCATTGTCTTGGCAAAGATCCTCGGACTAGAAAAGATTTATAGACGTCCATATGCTAAAAATGATAGCAAAATAAAATGCCAGACACATTGACCCGAGAAATAATGACTATGTCATCCCAGCTTAGCACCACACGGTTTTGATGTCTTAGAGACACAACCAAGTTGCTACAGAGTCTAATATAAGACCGAATATATGTTCCAAAAGGAACCTCGGAAATTAAAGAAAGGTGCAAAAGGAAACCGAGGTCATAGATTTTTCCAGACAAGGCCGGAATGGCTATGCCTAAGGTACCTACTAATGGGGTTCGGGACGCTGAGCCTCTTGGTACTGAAGACATAGACATTGATAATGAGATCTCAATTAATTATTTGATGTCTGGAAGGAAATCATATATATATATAAATGTGTCGACACATACATTAATAGAAAAAGCGCAAACATGTAGCACATGAATAATGAATCGAGGATCATGAACCCACGCAAGAGTACTCACCATAATGAATAAAGAAAGAAACGTGGGGTTTCTAAAGTGATATAGAAAAGGCGTATAGTATTGGCTATAAATATGTAAACGCCATATGATGCCCAGTGAATGGATAAATCCTGAAAGAAGGATAAATCGTGAGACAGACCAAGGGAGGTCTATATAATCCAAAGTGGTGGATAATACTACATATGTCACTACATATAATGTCTGGAAGAAAATTCAAAAGATGTAGTATGCTATATATGACTCACTGGATGATAATTGGTACCTAAAAGGTTTACCAAAATATACTGAGCTCAGAATCATAAGATGAGAAAAGAAGTTCTCATGAACAACATTTTTCTAAAGCTGTCCATGGACTGAATTAAATTGCTACATGTAAGCAAATGAAAAGGTTCTATAAGAACAATTCAAATCAGTCCATAGAGAAATTTTAAATTCCTTGTATTATACTAACCAGCCTAAGATAGGTTAAATGGTTACTCATTAAACCTTAGAAAGATTATAGACCATCACCACAAATTAGCCAAATTTTAATAATACTTATGGTTGGTCAAAATTCTCAGCATGAACCAACCAAGCTGTGGTATGAATGAATAAGCTATAATAAAGATAAGCTATAAGATCAAAGTTCATCTTTGAACAAAAGGTGTAGGACCGCATTATGCGTCCATATGCGATCCAACGGGTCCGACCATATTATAAGATTTGGTCCATGATAAAGCTGTAGATCATGGATGTTATTAGACATAAATTTGAGGATCAATTAGATCAATTCTATGTCATGACCATGTCCGGCCTAGATCAGTCCAGTCGTCCATATATATATATATATATATATATATGTGTGTGTGTACGAATTGCCGGCACACTAAGATTGCCAATATCTCAGATCAATCATAGATCATCTATGGACATATGTAAATAATGATCATGATCTAACCGACATGACCTATGTATAAATTGTCTATGGCAAATAATATTATACTCATGAAGCTAAGGCATGTCCATAAGTCCTAAATAGCTAAGTAGCTCATACTTGATATAATGATGATCCATATTGTATAAGGGATCTAAAGTACTAGCCGACCAATATTATGGAAAGGCATATAAGAGTGATTTGGTCAAGGACCATAATCAAACGACCAGAGTATAAATAGTACATTTTATCTAAAGTACTAAAGTGGTTGATATCAAAGTGGTACATTTTCTAATGTACCATCAGGATTCTAAGAGACATGATATGTCCGAACAATACAAGATTGTTCAAGTAAGAATCCATGAACATCTATTCAGCAAGTGATGTTCAAATCAGGGGGAGTAGTATGTGTTGTACTCTTTTTCCTTAACTATGGTTTTATCCCAATGGGTTTTCCTAGTAAGGTTTTAATGAGGCAACATTAAGCATATTATGAACTCATATGGTTATGGCATCCAAGGGGGAGTGTTATAATATCCATTGTGTGGATGGACCATAACCAAGTACTTAACCAAGTACTAGACAAGTCCAACAAGTACAAGAGCAAGTCCAAGGAGGTTTACATCCGGTTTACTTTGGTCCATCTACATTCTGGTTCGAGATTAGAAGACTCAGTCAACCTCGTTATTATCACCTTGACCAAGTCTTCATGTATGACATCAATGTAGTCAAGAGTAGTTAATGTGTAGATTTACTTCCTTGTAAAGCATTTGTAAACCCTTGTACAAACCACTATATAATGTGGTGTTGGCTAATGAGAAATACACACAACAATCTTCACAATTCACTCTCCACATTTCACACAAATTACAACACAAAAATAAATGTGTGTAGATTCTTACATATGACTGAGGCGTTGAACATGTAATGTGCTTTGTCATCAATCATAGTATCCATTAAGCAAAAAAAAAGCTATCTTTTTTCCAATACGACTCCTTCCATGTTCACCTTCGCGTTTTGATCTTCTTCTTTCATAACTATTTCAAGATCAGCTGTGACGACTCTATATTCTTTATTTCCTACGCCGCTGTAATATTGTCTGGATGATGATCCGAAGCTGAGTCCGAGTCTAGGGTCCGTGTTTTGGTTCCAAGTATTAGCCGAAAAGCCACCAAATGGATTGCTTTTGCATCTACTTTCTATTGATGCAAACGATGATCTTCTTTTACCTCTTCCCAGTTTTTTTGGTGGGGTGCAGGAAGAACATTAACTGAAATTTGAAAGCGGCTAATGAAGTAAACTAAACATATAGAAACTATGAGTAAACTAAACATACCTAATGAAGAGACTCTTAGATCTTTGAATCATATAGAAAGACACTTTAGAATTTCTACTTACCCATATACGGCTTCTTCATATTTTTCGAATGTGCAAGTCCTTGATGGATGCTCTAATGTACTTCTTTGATCAATGGAAGACAGCGAATCACATCAAATACAAAAGAAATCAATCAAGCATAGGTGGGAAGCATAAATCGATCAAATAAGAAAAAGAACAATTACTTACCAAGATCAAAGAAACGTGTGTATCTCTTGATGAAATCTTAGTGAAGGCGGACTCTCGCCGTTGAGCCAACCAAGAACCGCCATCTTCACTGCTGTCGTTGTTAAGCCAAGCAAGAATCTCCGCAACGGTGAGATGCTCGGAAGATCTGTCCGACAGAGTGAGATCTGAAGGAGGCCATGGTTATGGCTCTGGCCCGGTCCCCTGTAAATCACCATCACTAAAACGATTCAACAGGCAAACAAAGAGAGAGAGAAATTCCTTGCTTCCCAAAATCATCAAGAACGTAATGGAAGATGGCAAGCTCCTGTGTCCTCCTAATCTCATACAGAACGACATCACTGAAACTTGATTAGAGATGCTTCATGACGATTCAAGGCCAAAAATTAGAACACAACTCTCTGGAATACCTTCTTATAGTCGATTCCACCGCCTTGAACAACAAAAATATCGCATTGAATCCAGATCGTGGGCGATAGATTAATGGGGGATTAAAGACGATTGATCGGTTAATGATTTCTTACGATGAAGAAGTGATATCTTGCATATTTGCATTGTTATTAGTGTGCATTTTGATCATCAAAGGCATCATCTAGGCATATGTAGGATGCATTTCATTTCACATGTCCTTATCAGGTGTTGGAGATGCAACATGGTGATCATGGAAGGTTTGAGAGGTGTTTTAGAGGCAAGACTGATGGTCCAGCTCGTGTTCCTATTCCACTAAGTGTTGCAGCGGCCTTTTGCGTCCACAGCGGCCTTGAGTCACGGTGTCATTATGCCACTGCGAAACCAAGTGTTGGATAATAAAATTGCGTACGCTCAATCGGTTTCCTGCAGCGGTTCCTGAAGCCGCCACGTTACAATCATGGAGAAAACGAGGCTAAGTGTCCCAGCGGCTTTTAGGCACAGCGGCCTTGAGGCCATGAGTTAAGATACCGCTCCACATCGAGACCCAGCGGCCTTGTTACCCACAGCGGCATAGTGGCCTGTCATTAAGCCGCTGTGCACCGTGTTTTATGTTAAATTACTATTTTGCCTTCTACGATTTACACACTATAAACCTATGTTTAAGTACTATGTAGCCATCTTTTTGGCAGATTATCTTTTATCTATTGAAGAACACAAACTCTCTCAAGAAAATCATTTCTTTTTGGCTTGATTTGTGATTGTTCTTGTGATCTTCTCATCTATTTCTCTACATGATTAATCTGAAATCCATCATGTGTTTAAGAGGAATCATGGAGATTAGTGAGTAGTCACCTTTTGGATTCATGAGTTAGGGTGATTAAGGGTGAGTAGGCTAGTTCTAGGATGTTTTAGGTATAGATCATACTTGTTCCTTGCTAGTAGAGTGATCTTAATGCATCATTTGAGTAGGCCACTCAAAGGGTGATCTCTAGGCATTTCTCACCCGACAGGTGTTTGATGAAATGCCTGAGTCAACTCTCCTAGGCTTTTAGTGTACTTTGCCAAAGACTTTTGTTGTTAAAGATGCTAAGATAGCTAATAGACTTGTTAGTAATGATTGGTTGCATGTTATTCAACCAAAGACATTTGATGTTTGAAATATGTTGGCAAATGAGCATTCATCTAGACATAGAGCTTGCTTAGAATTGTGTCTAGGCTTAAGGTTGATAGTTTGATTTATCATTTGCATTCCTAAGATCGAAACCTGATCACCCAAGGTCTAAATCTCTATACCCATGAGTTCTCCTTTCCAATAGCTTAAGAGTATCATTTTACTGTTTTGCATTAGCTTTAATCATTAGTTTAGAATTCATCAAATCACTGGTTGCACTTAGATTAGGCAAATACTTGCATTCTCTCTGAATTTAAATCCCTCAGATCTGGTTCGACAACTTACTTCCACTATACTATCATTTGACTTAGGAGCCTCAAAACTCCTAACATCAAGAAGACGGAAGGTCAGCTGCATAATCGAAAACGTTGTGTTTCGCAAAGACTATGTTCTGGATGGAGGGATAATAAGACCCAACGAAACCAAAAAACCCAATGATACAAACTTAATTGATCCGATGTGTTTTGGATGGAGGGACACGTGTCGATGTCTGATGAACCTATTTTCTGAGCTGGCAAGAGGAGAAGAGAGACACCTTTTCTTTATATATATAGATAGAGGGAAAACGGCCAATTCCACCATGAACTTTACCTCTCCATTGTTTTCATACACAAACTATCGGATTAAGTCATAACCACCACGAACTAATTTTTTTTTTGAATTTCAACCATAAACTTTGTCAATTTGGTTAATTGCTACATAACCGAATATGATTTCTGTTTACCTAGCTTCGGGTGATGGTGTGGCACACCCGAGCCTGTAATAGGTTTGGTCGGTTTAATGTCAAACCAATTTAAAAAAAAAATTAAAACAACGTAGTTTTGTTCTTAACTTAACACACATACTTTAAAAAAAAATAGGGTTTGTCGTGAATCACAGAAATAAAACGAAGAAGAAGAAGGAGGAAAAGAGAAGCAACATGGGAGACATAAATCGAAAAGCAGAGGAGTAATTGTAGAAGAGTTCGAGTTAGAGTGGGCTTGAAGAACCGAGGAGTGTTTTCTGTACTAGCGAGTCTGAAAGATGAGGTATGTTGAGATATTTCAATGAAAATTTTGGAGTTTTTAACACATATTAGTAAGATGTTGTATATGATTTGGTTATCTAACCTTTTGGTGCCATGTGAATTATAGTTCTGAGGTAAACAAACTGATCACCTTTGGCTGCTACTATGGTGGGAAATTTGAAGAAGTTGATGGTAAAAATCTTTACAATGGTGGTTGTTATAGGCTTATAGAAGCTTGTTCGAATCGGTTATTTCCAGAGCTCATGAACCAGCTACCAATAAGTCTCTATTGTCAAAGAGTGTGGTATAAGTTCCCGTATGAAGGTATGGAAGAACGTCACTTGATAAGAAATGGTGACAACCAGTTCAACGAGATGTGTAAGGCGTCAGTATGTGTAGATTCAATTGATATCTTTATTGAGCCAGAGACAGAAAGAGACGAGTCGTCAAGAGCTGAGAATGAGAGAGAGGAGACAGAGAGGGGTGAAACAGAGAGGTTTGAGGCAGAGAGGTATGAGCCTGAGAGGAATGAGCAACAATTTGATGAAGAAGCAAGAGTAGAAAGGAATGTATCTAATTTTGTTGATGAAGATTTTGATGAGTATGCTACACCTGTATGTTCAGACGATGATGAAGATGGTGTTGAGAGAGATGGGTACTTGAGGTATGATATCACTCAAATTACACTAACAAGTGATCTTACTCTCTCAAATAAGAGGTTCGATTGTAGTACTTAGGGATCAAATCCATAGAGAGCTAGGGCACACATTAAACTATAGATATTAAGGTTAAACTAGGCAAACCGTTATAAAGCAGTAAATATGAATTTTATAAATAAATGAAAGCAAAGTGAACAAGACAGTTGTTCAGAAGGTAACTAAGAGTTGTTTTATGGAAGGATGGTAGCTAGATCTAGAGTTTCTATTCAGGTTGGAATTATAATGATTTAGATACTAAATTATGATATTATAGAACTCAACTATAAGAATAACATACCAACTCTCGTTGTATAGGTTATCTATTACTAGATCCAATGATCTCACCTGTCGGGATGATCAATTAGAAAATGTCGATCGATGACTCTATAGGAGTATCGATCGATACACCTTTCGCTCCGTCGATCGATTCCTTCTAGTAGGCTTAATGCGCGGGTTGAATATGTGTTCGCTAGGGTTTCTAAACCAGCTCTCGTTGTTATCTAGCAATCCTAGATCAGAGAAGACAAGTCAGATAAGAGACCAAACTCTCGCTTGTGCCTAATGATTCTATGATCAAGTTCAGGTTAATTACTCAAGAACAAGCATTAAGAACAGTCTCAATGATTAATACCACAACTTAGCAATTCTATATTTGGGGCTAATCCCTTATAACCTATCTGAACCCTAAACCTAACAGGTGGATCTACTCAGACATGATAGTTGTCACAGAAATCATAGATGAATAGATGAAATTGCAATAGAATAGATATAAAAACTAAAGGAGTTCCAAGAGGACTCTGAAGGAGTTCCTCTCTTCTCTCCTAAACTAAGAACAATGAAAATAAGATAGCGTAGAAAGCGTAGCCGTCAACAGTGGCTTAGAAATAACATAAATAGGGTTTCTGGTCGTCAAGGGTATTTTGGTAACTTTGTGGTGACTCCTGGGCTTCAGTTGGTCATAAAATATACTCAGCCCACATTCTGATGTCCCTGTCGATCGACATGCACTCTGTTGCATCGATCGACATACAATCCTCTTCTCGACAGCTTCCTCTCGCGAGGCAGACTGATCACTCTTCAGTAAACCAGGCATAACGTCTGCTACAGGATGCGGATTGACCTTAGACCGGTGGCATTGGAAAGCTAACTCAAAGCTCTATCTTGTGTAAAAAGAGGGGCTAAATCCAACGGTGGAAAAGTCTCCATCGAGAGCTAAACATCTGAAGCGTCTGTGCAGTTCTGCACTGCGAAAGACTCCAAAAGGCACCAAAATCACCATATTTCTCCAAATCGTTCCTGAACCTGTAAATACTCTAAAAAGACTCCAATACATAGTAAATAGTATCTATAACACTTATATACCATGGGTAAAAATGGATAAAATCCATGGTATATCAACTCCCCGAGACTTATCCTTTTACTTGTCCTCAAGCAAAACGAACAGACAGTCTCTCTGAAAGAGGTTTGAAAACAGCAGGGACTCGAAGGATTTTAAAAACTCAGTTCATCATCTCTCTAGTAGTACAAATCAAATCATTAAACATCCTAACCTTAGAAGCACATTATACAATATCCTAGTATAGCAACCAAATTCCAATAGTTCCACAACCTAACAGATCATGTCTGACAATCCCCTCTACTAACCTCATTTCTTGCATAAAAATGAAAGTGTAGGCTTTACCTTGGGAGTATCGATCAAAGGACACATGGATTCAACTCAAACAAGTTTCTGAACACACAGGTAGTCTTCTCTGATCCTTTTCTCCCCTCATCTCTCTTCTCTGGATCTCTTATTAGTTTCAATTTCAATAGGTTTTGATGCCACAAAGGTCATCTAGTCTATCTCATTGACATTTACATTTGTAATTCATACATTTTGACAAAGTGTAACAAATAATGGGGTCACAGGTAATTTACCTATCCCTCGTTTCCACAATGTGTGATCATCCTTGAGATTTAGAATAATGGGGTCGCATGTAATTTACCTATCCCTCTGCCTCTCAAGAAATCATATCAATCTTTTCTTTATAAACTTAGATCTTGAGATGCCGAAGAGAGAAAAGGAAGGGAACCAGAAACACACAGACTTTTTACCTTCCAGACTTGCAGGAGGATTCTGATCCAATGTATACCAAGCCCCAAGACAAGCTAGTAATGTCAGTATTAGTTGGATGTCAGCTTTGGTTCCTTCAAACAATTTCAGCAAGTGCAAACATAGTTGACAGGTTGATCCACTTTAGTATCTCTAGTACTTCAGAAGTTAGTAAATCTAAGACTGGTCTAAAGAGTGATTAGATGACAAGTAGTAAATCGATATAGATCATCATCCCCTTCTTGACTCAATAAAAACTTTTTTGAAAACGTTTTAAATAAGACACATAAAGTAAATAACCATTAGTAATCCCCTCAGACTTAAATTACACTGTCCCAGTGTAACACAGTCGGTGGTATGAAAAACATAAAGCATAATTACGAAAGTTTACAAGTTAGAACGATATACCAGCTCGCCGATGTCTGTGTCGATCGACACAATGAAGTATCAATCGATTGTTGAAGATGAAGCGCTGTCGAACGATATCGACATGGTCTCTCATTGATCGATGGTTAGAGAGATTGTTTGACACAATGAAGAGACAATCGATCGTTTGATATGAAGTGCTGGCGATCGATATCAAGCTGGTCTCATCGGGCTATGTGCTGAGCAATCATCAACACTTGGATCTGTTTTTCAATTTTTTTTTCACTAACTAAACACAATATCAGTAGAACCTCTCCCAGACTTAAATAACATTATAATGGTGTTATCAAGTCGGAGATTGGTGAGAAATAAACCATAAATACTCAATTTAACAAGTTAGAACGAAATACCTGACCGGAATAGATGTAGATCGATATCGACTTCTTCTCGTCGGTCGATATTATGGCAATCGTTTACTCGGGTCCCTATTCTAAATAGCTAATCTAAATTATACTATTAGTACGACCTCTCTTAGACTTAAACAACATTGTTACCAGTGTTATACAGTGTAAGATTTGTGGAAGAATAAATCATAAGGACAATATTTAACAAGGAAAAATGGTGTACCTGATTTGGATGTGAGTGTCGACAAACACAGTTAAGTGGCGATCAATACTCCTAATGCTCTGTCGATCGATGCTAGCTAGCCATCGTCGATTCTTGTGGAAACTCATCTTCCTTGAATCTATCTCCTGTATTTTTACTAACATAAAACACTAAAAGTCAATAATAGATAAATATAAAACTAATATAATATATATATATATATATATATATTTTCGGATGAACAATGACTCTTCTACAGTAGCATTGCTACAGTGATTCTGCTACAGTAACTCTCTCTGCTACAGTGTCGATCGATTTGCTTGCTACAGTATCGATCGATGTCCTCGCTATAGTGTCGCTCGGCACTGTTGCTACAGTGTCGGGCGTACTGTTCATCTCTTTTTTTTTTACCTGCAATAATTAAAACAAAAATCAGTAGTATATGAAAATAAAACCAAATGTAAAACAAACCTAACAGTAGGTTGCCTCCCACTCAGCGCTTATTTTTAGTCATTAGCTTGACTTTTGGAGGTCTGATATAATCTGGATGAGGATGTGAACTTGCTCCAAAACAAGTTTCTGTGTCTCTCTTCCTCATTTGGTTGATGCAGTTGATGAAGTTGATGAAAGCTCTTGCAGACGCTTCTCCTTTGTCTCTCAGTTTTGGATCATATATCACTCTAACCTTAGCAAAAGAAGCTGGACCTCCTCTGCGGCGCACTCTACACTCAAGATTTTCCTCCTGACACTGAGAAGGGACCAATGATAGAGAATATACATCTATATTTCTTTTCATTTTCTTCTTCCTCTTTCTAGGTCTTCCCCTAGACTTAGACTTTTCAGTCTTGTTCTGTTCTGAAATTTGGATGTTGTCGACCGATTCTAAAGGCTCTGTGTCGGTCGATTCGTGAGGCTCATTGTCGACCGATCTTGAAAGTTGAATGTCGATCGATGTTGATCCTGATTTCGCAAGCTCGCGATCTGCATATGTTAGAGGTGCTGGCATTCCAAAAATATCTATGCATGAAATCAAATCTTCACTTTTCTTCTTCTCCACAAGATCATATAAGACATTTTCATCAACATTAGTTAGGCACATCCTATTCTTCTTAAGATCACAAACTGCTCCCACTGTAGCCATGAAGGCTCTTCCAAGAAGAATGGAAGATGTCCTGCCTGATTTGAGCTCCACGACATGAAAATCCACAGGAATAGTGCATTCTCCTATCTCCACTTTAACATTCCTGATCATGCCTGCTGAGTTTGCTTTGGAGTTATCAATGAAAGCAAAACTATCTTTTGAAGGTTCCGTCTTTAATCCTAATACTTCAGCAGTGTCTATAGCCATGATGCTCACTGCAAATCCAGTATTGCAGAGGGCGTTTGGCAAATCTTGGTTATTTATAGAGCATGGAATCAGAAAATTTCCAGGATCTTGTTCCTTCTTTAGATTCCTCTTAGGCTTACGGCAGACCTTGTTGAATAATATCTCCATGTCCTTTTCTGTCTCTCTGCTCTCTCTGAAGAAATTACCAAGTTTGTACTTATAATAGGCTTCCTCAAAATTCATACCCTTAGGAACTCTCTTCACCCTCTTGTGAAATCCATCAAGTTCAGCTTTGTTAGCTTCTCTCCTCAGGTGTTGAGGAACATAGAGTTTCTTAGCTTTCGACCTCATCCCAATCTGAATCACTTCTTTTGTTGCTTGCCGTTCCATGACAGGTTCATGTCCGTTCATTTGGTGTCGATCGATACCAGGTGGATGTCGTCGATCAACACTCTCAACGAAAGAAGTTTCAACTAGAGCCAATTGCTTTTGGTCTAGTGCATCTGCAGGTTGCTGTCTGGTCTTCTCCATTGTCTTTAAGCAAACTGGCGTCTGAGATGGGTTGCGAGTTGCATTCGAACCGTGGGCATAAGGGTCTGGTAAACACACTAGATATGTAGTGAGCCGCTGTCGATCGATGCTTTCCCGTGGAGGTCGATCGATACCGTTTTGTTTGTGTTGCTCGACGTCATATGTTTTAGCATGGTACGTGATGGGAGGATGTGGGTGTTGAGCAGCGAAATCTGAGTGGCTCTGAATTTGAACAATACTGCATGACCCTAAAAGTGGTGTCGATCGATGTTCAGCTGATGGTGTAGATCGACACAAGTACGAGCTACCAATGGACATGCAACTTTCGACTAAAAAGACTTCGTCTTCCAACTTCTCATGTTTTACTACTTCCCCAAAGTAGTTATCCCATCTGGAATCGACCTGCTGCTCTTCCCAGTCGGGATGAATAGTGTCACGATGAACAGTACCGCGATGAACATTGTCGCGATGAACATTATTTCGGTGAATAGTGCCATGATGAACAGTGTCGATCGACACGTGATGAACAGTGTCGATCGATATCGGATGAACAGTATCGATCGATGCGGGATGAACAGTACCTTGATGAACAGTACTCGGATGAACAGTGCCCGCGTGAACAGTACCGAAGTGAACAGTGTCGTTCCTTTGAAGAAAATTTTCATTTTTCAGAGTTTTTTCAATCTGAGAAACTTGGGTGCACAACATCTTGAAACGGGTATCGATGATGTCTATCTTTCCATTCACGTCTTTGTAGAGAGAATTCAAATGCAGATTAAGCTCTTTAGTGATCTCCTGCTGTTCTTTCAAGCGCTCCTCTAGCATAAATTTCATCTCTTCTAAATTGTACTGGTTCTCATCCTGGTATATAGCATGCTCCACAAATGAGACTTCATGTACAGAACCAGTCTCAGCCTCAATGATCTTGTTGTCATCCTTTACAACTGATTTTATCCTGTGCATATCTAGATTTTTGGCACTGGTGTTGGACGCCAAGCTCTCAATCAGTCTCTGAGCTTCCTTTATGGTCCTTGTTCTAAAGTTCCCCTAGCTTGCAGTGTCCAGCATTACATGATATTGCACATCAATACCATTGCAGAATTTCATCAACAGCTGAACCTCCGTAAAACCATGATGTGGACAGTCCCTTTGGTAGCTCCTGAACCTCTCCCAAGAGCTTCTGAAGCCTTCTGTAGGTCCCTGAGAGAATGTCCAAATTTTATCTCTTATTTCTTCAGTCCGTGATTCATCAAAGAATTTACACAGGAATGCATTTTGGATGTCGGGCCAGGATGTAAGAGATCCTGGTGGTAGCTGCTTAAGCCAATGCGAAGCTTCTCCAACAAGTGAGTATTTGAAGAGCTTGCAAAGCAAGTAGTCCTCAGGGACTTCATCCATACAGATAAGAGAAATAAGATCCTCGAACCTTTCTAGATGTCCATAGGATGCTCGTGAGATAATCCAGAGTAAGGTATCTGTGCCACGAGGGTGTAGTACTTTGAATTCAGCTCAAAATTCTGTGTCTGGATATCTGGTAGACGAATGGCTGATCTGTTGAAATAGTATTCCTCAGGATTGTTGTAGTCAGCCAGTGTCCTTTGTCGATCAGCCCCATCTATAGGTATAGCAGCTCCTGTAGCATCAGTATCAGAGTCAGGAATTACACTCCCCTGAGCATCAAGTCTTTGACCTGCTGCATTACGCAGATGACCATCCTGGTCATGCAGGTCCCCATTCTCATCCCTTTGTAGCATAATTATCTCGCTCATGGTTGCTCGCAGATTGGTATCGACCGATGTTGCAGATGATGTGTCGATTGACTCTCTTTCACAAGTGTCGATCGATGATGTATAAGTGGTATCGATCGATGCTGCGAGTTTCTCTTTGCGGATCGAGCGTCCAAACGTGCTGGGTCTGAGAAGAAAAGCAATTCTCCCTTGGTCCTTCTGGTACTAATTGGCATGTACCTGAAAAACAAGAAAAAAAATTTCGTAAGTAACTTAAAACAGTAAAAAAAAACCTAGAATAAACCTATTTATCAAGCCTAATGGCGAATCCTTGCTCCCCGGCAACGGCGCCAAATTTGATATCACTCAAATTACCCTAACAAGTGATCTTACTCTCTCAAATAAGAGGTTCGATTGTAGTACTTAGGAATCTAATCCACAGAGAGCTAGGGCACACACTAAACTATAGATATTAAGGTTAAACTAGGCAAACAGTTATAAAACAGTAAATATGAATTTTATAAATAAATGAAAGCAAAGTGAACAAGGCAGTTGTTCAGAAGGTAACTAAGAGTTGTTTTATGGAAGGATGGTAGCTAGATCTAGGGTTTCTATTCAGGTTGGAATTATAATGATATAGATACTAAATTATGATATTATAGAACTCAACTATAAGAATAACATATCAACTCTCGTTGTATAGGTTATCTATTACTAGATCCAATGATCTCACATGTCGGGATGATTAATTAGAAAGTGTCGATCGATGACTCTATAGGAGTATCGATCGATACACCTTTCGCTCCGTCGATCGATTCACCTGTCGGGATATTGATCGATGCGCTTCTAGTAGGCTTAATGCGCGGGTTGAATATGTGTTCGCTAGGGCTTCTAAACCAGCTCTCGCTGTTATCTAGCAATCCTAGATCAGAGAAGACAAGTCAGATAAGAGACCAAGCTCTCACTTGTGCCTAATGATTCTATGATCAAGTTCAGGTTAATTACTCAAGAACAAGCATTAAGAACAGTCTCAATGATTAATACCACAACTTAGCAATTCTATATTTGGGACTAATCCCTTATAACCTATCTGAACCCTAAACCTAACAGGTGGATCTACTCAGACATGATAGTTGTCACAGAAATCATAGATGAGTAGATGAAATTGCAATATAATAGATATAAAAACCAAAGGAGTTCCAAGAGGACTCTGAAGGAGTTCCTCTCTTCTCTCCTAAACTAAAAACAATGAAAATAAGATAGCGTAGAAAGCGTAGCCGTCAACAGTGGCTTAGAAATAACATAAATAGGGTTTCTGGTCGTCAAGGGTATTTTGGTAACTTTTTGGTGACTCCTGGGCTTCAGTTGGTCATAAAATATACTCAGCCCACATTCTGATGTCCCTGTCGATCGACATGCACTCTGTTGCATCGATCGACATACAATTCTTTTCTCGACAGCTTCCTCTCGCAAGGCAGACTGATCACTCTTCAGTAAAACGGGCATAACTTCTGCTACAGGATGCGGATTGACCTTAGACCGGTGGCATTGGAAAGCTAACTCAAATCTATAGCTTGTGTCAAAAGATGGGCTAAATCAAACGGTGGAAAGGTCTCCATCGAGAGCTAAACATCTGAAGCGTCTGTGCAGTTTTGCACTGCGAAAGACTCCAAAAGGCACCAAAATCACCATATTTCTCCAACATCTTCATGTGATGATGTAAGTAACAATATATCTGAATCCTTTAACCATTCCGTAGACCCTGCAAGATATATGCCATTTGTGGAGATGTTAGAGACAATACGCCGAAGAGCTATGCTCCGGATAGAGGCAAGAAAGATTATATCAATGAAACACAAAGGAAAGTTTAGTATTAAAGCAGTGGAGAAAGTAGAACTGGAGCAGACAAAGATCAGGCCGTGTCAGGTATATCCTTGTGGTCATGAAAGCTTTGAAGTGAAGGAGAAAAACTCAGCATACAAAGTAAATATGTTGGAGCGTAGGTGTACGTGTAGAAAATGGGATATGTCTGGGTTGCCTTGTCGTCATGCACTGAAAGTTATTGTAGAGAAGAAGCGGAAGAAAGAGGATTACATTGGTGCTTGCTATCTCACTTCGAAGTGGAGAATGCAATACCAAACGCCGATTGAAGCTGTTCATGGTGTGAATTTTTGGAACAAGACTGATGAGGCTGTGATTGTGCCTCCAACGACAGGAGATACAGATTCAGCATTAGGAAGAAAGAAGATTCCTAAGAGGATAAAGGGGAAGAACGAGTCACCGAGCAAGAAGAAATCAAAGGTTACATAAGAGTCTCCAACAAAAGTTTCTAGAGCAAAAAGAACCATTCACTGTGGAAGATGTGGAACGGCTGGACACCACACACGAGGCTGCACTACTGTGGGTGTTGAGATTCAACGTCCACCCAAGAAAAACAAGACAAGCTCCCAACCAATTCTTAGCCAAGTGATTGACTAAAATCTTTATTTTATGTTTTTTTTTTGCTGTCTTTTTCTAGTCTCTATTGTGTTTGCTAGACTATGGTTATGTTTGATGTGTTTTGAAACTCATTTATGTCATCTCCAAGACTTTTTTTTGGGTAATGGTACTTGTTTTATTTATGCAAAACCACTGTTTTTAGTGTTTAAAATAGAAGCAAACAGGTTTCATACATTACAAGATCATCTTCTTACTACATAAAATATGGAACAATACTTTACAAGCTTTTGACAGAAAACTCAAGACAAGCTTCATAACTCTAACTCTCCTACGATAAGTTATCGAACTCTCCTACAGAAAACACAAGACAAGCTTTTGACAGAAAAAACATGAAAAGCTTCAGACTCTGTTTTTGATCAGTGCTGTAAATGACTGTTTTTGATCAAGAAACTCACTCATAGCTCACAGATTTAAAGGTGTTTGTTTTAGTTAGTAGCACAAAGTTTTTTTTCATTGAAAGCATAACTTCATAGTACAAAAGCTTTTTACATCTTATATTGCACAAAACCCATCGACACTTTTGTCAACTTCATACCAACTCCCACTAACCCATACTTTTATCACATACAAGAAATTCTAGACTTTCTTTTCCTGTTTCACCAACTCAGTTTGCCTCACTGATGTGATCATAATCGTTGGAGCACTTGGTTTGGTTTGAGAACAAATTGGCTTTGTCAACAGACTCGCTAGTCACAGAAAATACTCCTCGGTTCTTTAAGCCAACTCTAACTCGAACTCTCCTACAATTACTCCTCTGCTTTTCGATTTCAGTCTCCCATGTCGCTTCTCTTTTCCTCCTTCTTCTTCGTTTTGTTTCTGTGATTCACGACAAACCCTAATTTTTTTTAAAGTATGTGTGTTAAGTTAAGAACAAAACTACGTTGTTTTAATTTTTTTTTTCTTAAATTGGTTTGACATTAAACCGACCAAACCTATTACAGGCTCGGGTGTGCCACACCATCACCGGAAGCTAGGTAAACCGAAATCATATTCGGTTATGTAGCAATTAACCAAATTGTCAAAGTTTATGGTTGAAATTCAAAAAAAAAATTACTTCGTGGTGGTTTTGGCTTAATCCGATAGTTCGTGTATGAAAACAATGGGGAGGTAAAGTTCATGGTGGAATTGGCCGTTTTCCCTATAGATAGATAGATAGTAATTAGTATGTTTTGTATTTATCATTATTGTATCCTTTGCCAAAGAACAATAATAAAAAGAGAGTAATAGTAAAGTCCTACGTTAAATACATCATAAAATTATATACATACTGAAAACAAGCGTTCTTCATCTGCCATGATAGACACCTGTACTAATAGCTTCTATTTTATTTTTTTTTGCCATCAAGTTTTTAATATTAAAAAGAGACTAAGTCCAGATATATGGCCGAAGCCCACCAACATAAACAACAAACGCCCAAGACCACAGGCCAAACCAGAGAAACTAAAAGGACCAGCGGCCCAAACAAAAGGAACCGGACTACATCGATAGGCCCACGATCAAGGATGCCGGACACGTGTAAAGATCAACACCATTTAGGACGACACGTGCCACTTCCGCTTCAACTTGACCCTCATCATCTCGAGACTTCACCGGAGCATCACCACCGCAACCACGTTTCATCGGAGCTCAAATTTCCGCAGAGCCTCCTTCGAAACCAACACATCTCTTCAACGCTTTGTCTTTAACTCGGAGAGCATCATCGTTCCAAACGAGATCTCATCCGTCTTATCAAAGCCACAAACCAAAGAAACCACGAACCGAAGACCACACTCGATCCAAAAAGAAAAAATTCAACTGAATTTGTATCTATCTTATTAAAGCTGAAGTACAATTTCGGTGTGTTTGGATACTTGGATAAGAGTATTGAAAAAATTTGTTGTGTTTGGAAACATTGGTTGTAGTCTTTTAAAAAAAATTGTTTGGAAACAAAGATAGTAGTATTAAATAGAAAAAGTAATGGACTTAACTTATTAAGTCCATTATAAAAAAATGTTTTCAATATATATATGAAAAATACAATACAAAGCCCAATTTGAAATACCAACTCAAATTATGGTTTTTATATTTCATATTAAGTTTTTAAAATATAATATATGTAATTATTTATATGATAATACGTATTAAATACTATTAATTATATGATAACTTATATGATGGTACATATAAAATACAATTAATTATATGATGAAATTATATGATATATAATAATGACTAAGGATGGGTTTTCAGACATCCATACGGGTTTGGTTCTGATCGGTTTGCGTTTCGGGTTTTCGAGGTCAAAGTTTCAGTTCTACTAGGATGTTTCTAAATTTTTGTTTGAGTTTGATTCGGATCTTTGCGGGTTTGGTTTGGGTTTGGATAACCTATTTAAATTATTTTTAAAGTTTTAAATCACTATATATTTAAAATTTCTCAAAATATATAAATAAAGTAATATATTACCTATAAATTTAAATAATATATGTCAGAATACCTAAGCTTAACATATCAATTGATTTGATTTAAAAATTTGGATACGAAATCAATAATTATTTTAAGTATTTTTGGTGATTTGAGTATACTTTAACTATTTCAGATATTTGTTTTTGACTATCTATATATATTTTCAAGTATTTTAAACCAATTTAAAAGTATCATTCTTGATGTTTTATATACGTTAAATATAAAAATAATTAATATATAAGTATATAAATATATTTTTAGATAAATTCAGGTACACGAATACTTCGGTTCGGATCCGATTCGGTTCTCTAACTAACAAAATTTTGAATAATTCGAATATTTAATCAATTTATGTTCAGGTTTGGTACTATATTTACGGATTGGTATCAGTTATGTTCTTCGGATTCATTTTGCCAAACCCTAATAATTACATGAAAAAAAAATATCATCATATTTTTTAAAATATACATCCGCAGAGGTGCGGAGATCAAAGTCTATAATCATTTATTTTAACAACAAGCCAAATAAATATGTTGATTGAAGAGCGAATAAAACAAAACTAGAGTAATACATAGTTTATCAGAGATACTCTATGTGTCGAATTTATTATAAAGAAAATTTTATTAAAATAAATAAATTCAATAATTACAAACAAATAATATATTTTATAAAAGTGAAAAATAATACCTGCGCTTTCGAAGCGCGGATCAAAATCTAGTATTTATTAAAGTTTAAAACAAATAGTTCACAAAAAGAAAAAATACATACATGAAAAAACGAATGGGATCAAAACTTTAAATTAGAATGGGCACATTAATTAGAAACTTAAATAATTTACTAATTTTAGTGGGGGCAGTTGCCTCCTCCCTGATACATGTAGATCCGTCCATGACCCAAAGTGTTATGACCCAATTTTTTTTTTCTTTGTAAAAATGTTATGACCCAATTTATTGATCTGAAACATTTTTTTATCTTTTTTAACTTCTAGAGAATCATGGTCCTCTCTTTAGTGATGACAATACATAGATGTTAAATGCCCCACTAAAGATTAACGCATGAATATCAAGAAGTTTGAGACCGAACCCAATACAAGCATTTCATTGGTTATATATTATTATTTTAATAGATCTTTAATTAAAAAACTAAATTTAATAATTTGGAAAAAACAAAACCATTCACATCTGGATAATTGACTACATATGAAGTTCCAAAGGTTCTCACCGGAGTTGTGTTTTCAGAAGTTCATGCAGCTTTTTTTCTGACTCTCTCTTACTTTCTCTCTTTAAAAAAAAAATTCCTATTACTTTGAGAAATCCACTAATACAATAACTTGAAATATTTAATTGGCTTTATTTTAATCACCGAAAAGCTTTTTTCCAATTAATAGAAATTTGTTCAAAGAGTCCTCTTTTACCAATTCGATTTGAAATCTTTTTGTTGATTTAGTGTATTCAACTAGGGAACTGAGTTTTCTTTATCAAAGTTTTGGGTTTACTAGATGTTGTTAGATTAGCTAGAAAAGATTTTGACTTTTGTGTCAGAGATCTTTGGATGACTGGTAAGAAAATTAGTATTACATGATATGGTTTCGAATCTGTGGAGACTAGACAGCTCTTATTTTGATCGGATGACTGACCTGATCTCTGGAATTATTTGGTTAACAAATCAAACTAATATATGAACACACACGGATATAACAAGTTCACAACTTCCACCGCTACGTCTTGGAGTAGCATCTCCTTCTAAACATCCACTAATCAATCAAACGTTTTACAACGTTAACGGTTATGTTCTTGGGAGGTACAATGAGATAATCTTCTTCAAGATCACAAGGCTAAAAAGATCCAATATAAAGTTTCAAAAAAAAAAAATCAATATACTCTCCTTTAAGAAACGCTTCAACAAGAATTATATTTCCCTGCTTGAGTGCATAATTAAGCTCAACCAGATCAACTCTGTCGTTAGTTATGTTTCTCTGTTGCAGAACGATCATGTTTATTGAAAAAAAGAATGTCCCTTCGTTTCTAAATGTTTCTCTGAGCTAGTTCATGTTCAGGCGTAACTGATCGTATTGCAACAATTCCCAAGACTTGGTACCATCAGTACCATTCATTAACCTTTGCCCATCATTGTCGAAATCAGCATTTTCAATGTTTTGCTAACAGAGCCTGATCAAGCTTGAGACTGGATTTTCTTACCACAGCTCTATTCTCCTTCTCGAAAAAATATCAGAACGGAATTTCAGCATAATCGATGTTTCTTTCCAGACCAATTTGTCTCCATCTCTCACTTCATCTTCTTTAATGGGTTTTTAAACAAGTTCGTCAACTCCTGACTTCTCTTCCTGAATGCTACCAATCAGAGATGTCGTTTGAGTTCAACATCTTTGCATCTTTCATAACTGAGACTAAGATCTCCAGCTTCTTCAACCGACTCCTCTGAAAATTTTAGTATAAATCACATGTATGATTCTTTCCCGAGATTCTCTATAAAATTCATCACAATCTGTGAATCTTCTAGTGAAACCTTTCGTATCTGATATTACTGGCACACATAGATGCTACCATCATTCACATTAGAAGTTACTGTATTCGGAGTAGTGCTTCACCCTAACCTAACTGCTTTCAGAATTTCAGAGAAAACCTGCAACTCAATTTAAACCATAAACCTGCAACCCTCGATGTTCTGTCAGATTTTTGTTTAACCAGCCAGACGAAAACCATGTTTCACACTCACACACCTGATATTCTTTTCTTTAGAACCACAAGGCTTCTAAAACGTCTCACAGAACTTCACATTCCAAGATCATATGAATTAAGCTTTCTTTGCATTCCTTTCCATTACCTAAGCTGAGTAAGATTAAATTCCATGTTTCATTCATCAACCTTGTCTAGAGCTTGTAAAATATATATATATATATTTGAAACCTCACTTCTTTCAGAATCCAGAAACCTGCAACTCATACTTTGCTCTCAAACCTTATCAATATTTCTTCACTTTATCTTTTTTCTGCTTCAAATGAATTAAGATACTAAATGAATTTCAGTGGCTGGATTCTTATGTAATATGTCTATCACGTCAAAACCATGTCTACCATAAATTCAATCAATACACTGTAAATTCAGGGCCGTGAAGTGGTTTTTGACTAGATTCCAACATCATGTTCAACTCAAATCTGTTTTCCTCGCATCTGAACAAGCTCTCTTCATACTGGTTTATACTCATCTGCTTAAGAGAATAATGAACTGACAGACACCCATTGACCATTTATAAGACCTCAGCTCCTGGATCGACAGTTGGTACTGAAGGGGCATCAGACGGTAGCTAGGAATGCAACACTTGTAGATCAAGTTCTTGAATAGATTTTCCCATGTACTCTGTTTAATCAACAGCCTCATGATCAGACTTATCTTCTCTTAGAATGGTTGTGGTCTCCAAGTTTCAAGTTGCTTACGAAAAGTGCATGAATGATCTATCGAGATCTCCTATCACCATTACTCACTAACGCACCCTGTGGCGAGACCATAACCGAGTCCAAAATTTGATATTATTCAACTTAAGCACAAAAACTATTCGTTCTTTTACAGCACATCTGAAATACTTGTAATTACTTAGAGAATAAGAAGTGAAAGGTACCATTACCCTTGAGCTTTTTCAAGTGTAGTTCTCCCTTAAGCTTCCTTCATCACCCGTTTGATGTCTCCACCAGAGCTAATCACATCTGAAAATTCAGATGAGCTATAACTGGAGCAGGTTGAAGAAGCTCGAATAAAACAGAAACCAACAGTTGTATTTCAAGACAGTAGCATCATTTAGATCTTAGCAGAATATCAGCTCAATCGGATTCCTTTTAGATATCTAACTGTTGCCTTGAATATGTAATCTCATGACAGATTTTCTTAAAATTGTCATCTCTCATAGTTTGACGTTGTGGCTCATATATTCCTTTGCTCTATTACTTTATGGGTATATATTACTTCTGTTTCTTCTTCCCTCTTTCATGCAATCACTCATACCTTGGCAGCGTCAAGATTCATCATCCATTCACTTTGAATCACTACAAAATTTAGATGAAAGGCATTTCTTTCCTTTTGTTCCATTCCATATATATGTTCTTGCGACAAACAAACGATGTGACAAAAAGTATTTGTTCTATGTTTGTGTTCAATACCATGTTCACTGGCTCTTCCGTAAAACTCTCCTCTCCTCTCCGAATAAAAATAAAATAATTCGTAATTTGATAGTAAAGTCACTTTTGTTTCTGTATGCAAACATATCCATCCTTTCGAATGTGATGTACACAGCATTTGTCGACAATCGAAAAAATTACGATAAATGCTATTTTATCTGAGACACAGTTTGTAATGTTCCTAGCATGTGCAATTCATGCTTTATAAAAAGTTTTAAAAATAAAACCAAGAAAAAGAGCAACAATAAATTGTTAAAAAGACATAAGACTTTCAATGTGATCCGGGAAGACATGCATAGTGTTCCCAAATTCTCCGTCCACGATTCCTTCAAATTTGAGTCTTCTACAACTGTTTCTCACCGGATCGTAGAATATAATATAAGACGATTCATGAACAATGGAAGGTACATAAATAAACTCACCTGCATGAGTGCAACCTTTTAGTTCGAAACGGTCGCACTTATATTCAAATGATACATCCTGATTCCAGCAAACATTCAATTCCCACTCAATTAAAGGTAAGAGAAAGTCTTGAAACGACCAGTTGTGTTTATCTGCATCCTCCAAAATCCACAATCTTGTATCATCATCTCCACCAATACATGCTAATCTCCCATCATAAGATATCAGCACATCGTAGTCAATATAATCAATTCCCAAGGGTAGTTCTATCATATGGAATATTTCAGATCTGACATCAAAGCTCATTACAACCATACTATTCTCTGGCTGAATATAGGCTAGATAATATATCGCCCCTTTGATACATCGACCATAAGCATAGCCACAACACATATGCTTTAAGTTTGTTCTAACCGTCCTCCATGATTCTTGCTCTGATCCCAAAGTAAAAACTCTGCCGACGTAGCAAATTTCTCTATAGGGCAGGCACAATACTTTGTGTTTACCTTCTACTGAATCATATCCAAAAAACACGTTTATATTTCTCGAGCTCATCTTGGGTTTGGGTAACTGTAATAATTTCTCCATGCTAGGGTTCCAAACAAAAGGCTTCCTGGATTTTAAATCTTCCATGCAGATGAGACCGTGGACAGAATGCATACAAGAGAAGTAACTCTGTTCTCCCGGAAGTTTCATAGGATAACGATGAATAGGCTGAGAAGAAGAGTATGACCTGATCGAACTCTGATGAAAATGCTGTGGAGTAGAGGTAACAAACAAATTCTGACCTTTCATTGAACAGAGTAGAAGACTTGGCCGTGTAGTTCCAAACGTCTTGATGAAACATGGATCGGTGGTGATTGATAACCAAAGCTTCGAAACGCAACGAAACCTCCCAACAGATTTGGCAGGCAAACGTAAGAGTATGTCTGAGATTAGATCGCTAGGAATTGAAGAACCTGATGTCGGTTGTTGCTCCATCTTTATTTGGTCAGGACTCCAAAGCCTGATTTGTTCAGGCTGGGTTTCTTCACGACCTTTTCTTATCGTTTATTTATATACGCCATATGCTCTAGGTCTAGGATTTTACTTTTTTTTAATGTATTATTACTAGATTTTTTGCCATCTTTTTACACATAGATCTACATTAATAATTTAATGTTATAATAATTTTCTTTCAATCTTAATAATTTAAAATGATGAAAAATCTAGGATAGCACTAGATTCTTTTATCACAAAATAGTACAAAAAATCAAAATACCAAGATAAATTTCACTAAAGAGGTAAATGCCAAATATAATCTTACTATATAGATATATTAATAATCATTTAAATTAGAAAAAAATCCAAAGTTTTGTTTCAAAGTTTTTTTCAAAAAAAAAATCTGACTTTTTTTAGAAAATGATTTTCTTATAAAAATTATAGGAGAACTTTCATGAATATATATTTTCTGAATTTTGAGTTCGGCAATACCTTCTTGAATATTGTGCTATATTCATGAACTTGAGTTTAGAAATACTTTTCCCAATATTATAATATATTTCTAAATTTATAAAGATATTGATAAATATGGATAAATTTTCCTTGTGACAAAAAAGGTATAAATCTTCCAAAATTTTAGAAAAATACCGATAAATATGTATAATATCTTCATAACATTTAATAAAATTTTCACAAATGAGTATTTACATGAATATATATTTATGAATATCTTACTAAAATTGAATTATATCTATATTTAATAAGATATTCTTAAATATGTATAACAATTTTCTAAATTTTTCGAAAAACCTTAATAAGTTTGATATCTAAATTTTATAAAGATAATATACATATTTAAAAGCATCTTCGTAAAATTTTGAAGTATGTTATATTCTGAGTAATATTTTCTTAAATATAAATATAAATATAAATCAAATTCGTAAAGATGACATACGCATTTAGGAATACCATATTAAATATATGTAGAAGTTACATTTAAGAAGTGTACTTACATATTTATAGAGGACTTATTCTTAGGTTCACCCCTAGAGTGAACCTAGAGGTTCACCCAACCAATAGGAACCACTCATTTCACAATTGATATCTTTTAAAAAAGAAAACTAAATATTATCAAGTTATATTATGTTTTTAAAATAAAAAATAAATAGAAATAGTAATATATACAAAAAAATTTAAAAATATTTTAACTCCGTCATCAAAACACTAAACTCTAAACTCTAAATTAAAAACATTAAACACTAAATCTTAAAAATTCCAAATCCTTAATCCTAAAAAGAGTTTAGGTTTACCCAAGGGTTTAGGGTTTAGAGTTTAGGATTTAGGGTTTAGTATTTTGATGACGGTGTTAAAATATCAAATTTTTTTGTATATACTAGAGTTTAGGGTTTACAATTTAAGATTATCTAAGGGTTTAGCCTATACCCAAGGGTTTAGGGTATACTCAATGGTTTAGGGTTTATGATTTAGGGTTTAGGATTTATTTTTCTGACGATATTAAAAATATATTTTTTTTGAAATCATTTTTTGTAACTACTATTATTTTTATTTGTTTTTATTTTATTTATTTTAAAAACATAATATAACTTGACAATATTTTGTTTCCTTTTTTAAAATATATTAATTATGAAATACTTGATTCCTTTGGTTGAAGGTTCACCCTAGGGATGAACCCAAGAATAACTCTTTATAGAGACATTTCTGAATTCGAGAAAAAAAGTTTACAAATTAAGGAAGGTATCATATACATTGATCAGGAAGGTCTTCCCTAGACTCTTTTTATAAGAAAATCATTTACAAAACAAAAGTAAACAGAAATGATTTAAAATATTAACACATTTTTTTGACAACAAAAACGACACTAAGTAACTGACACTACCGGTTCGGATAGCCAAACTAGACGTGTTGAATCGACATATAGCATAGTTAAAGGAGAACTTCTTGCACCTCGTGCAAGCTTATCCGCCATAGTATTTTGTGCTTTTGGAATATGTCTGATCCGAAAGGTAGGTAATAAAGTTTTACTCCGTCTGAATTCTTCCATATGTGTAGAGAAAGCTGGCCATTCTTCAGGTGTTGACACCATCTTCACCAATTGAAAACAATTCGCCGAGAAAACTACATCAGAGAAGATGGAAAATTCCAGGAGGTGATGGAATCTTGGACAAAGCCCATGTTTGAAGTGTTGGTGGACATTCAAAAAGTACATGGTTAGTAGATTCCTCCTCTGCCCCACAAATACTACAATGTGTGTCACAATCGATCCCACGAGTCCTTAGATTTATCGAGACTGGTAGCGTACCCGATAATACTTGCCATACAAAATATCTCAACTTCGGAGACGTTAACACTTAATTTTCCGCGAAAAATCCAATAAAAGTTTAATATTTGGTCCAAAGAAGATAGGTCTGATAGCCATGTCTGGGTATAAAGATTATGTTCTGAAACCTGACTTTACTGAATATTTACATGATTCTGTGTAGCTCCACCCATATGAATCAGACCTATGATACATGTTTACCACCAACCCTCTAAAAATTTTAAGATCATCAGGATGTATATATGCGTTAAGCAAATCTACATTCCAGGAGTGATCAACCGGATTGATAAGATGTTCCACCATAAGCGATTGATTAAGAAATTGAGTAATTTTTTTTGGTTTTGTTGACCTCGGGCGAGGAGCGAGGATCCAAGGATCCGTTCGTACAGAAATAGACTTCCATGTTCTCACTCTTTCGATTGGCCATTTTTTAACCAGAGATCTAGTTGAGGAAATACTTCTCCATCCAGAAGAGGATGAATAAGATCTGTGATTCTCCAAAGGATCGGTATTCCGGAAATATCTACCTTTAAAAATCTTGGAGAAACAAACAATTTTGTATATCTATTAACCGCCAGAACTGTTTAGCTAGCAATGCTGTGTTGAAATCTTGAAGATCTCTAAAACTCAGTCCTCTCTCATTCTTATGAATGCAAACCTTTTTTTTTTTTTTTCCCAAATTAATATATTACCGCACGTCAAAGTTATAATTACAAACAAGCCAGCACACAAAGACAGACCAACTTGATTAACCCAAAAAAGACCATTAGCCTCTCCGAAACAGCAAGAGCACTAACCTCCAAACAACCGGGCTACACAACCCCCAAAAAAAAAAAAACCCAACATCAGCCTACTGATGAGATGCACTTCTTTCATTTACAAAGAAACTATCAAGCCAAATAGGATGACCTGTAGCGACATAAGACTGTGACAAACCTAAGTTAACCACACTCTGAGCAATGAAAGAGACACATCTACCCGAACCTACCGGCTGCCACTTCACTTCCCATTTAACAAAAGCCTGCAATTCTTTCCTTAGCTCTGAAGCTTCAAATTGCAGAGACGGCCACGCACTTGGCTTCACTATGGCATCACTTAGGTCAGCAAAAGAGGAGAGAAAGACGACGTTCTCAAATTTCAGGCTATGCATACTCTCCAGAGCCCAAAAAAAAACCATCACTTTAGCCTCCATCTCCGTCGGGACCATCGGAAAAGCACGTCGACTGTGCAACAAAACTCTTCCGCTGTCATTTTTCACCATCCATGCTGCACCCACAACTTCATTTTCTCTGGCCCACTCCATCTGAAACTCACAAATTACCCAACCTTTTGGGGGTGCGATGAACCGATCTCTTGTTGCCAATGACTGAACCGATTGCTGAGCCTCCATTGTAGCATCCAACTGTTGAGCAGAGAACCATTCCTCCGCTTCAGCAAACCTTATCCCACAAAAACCAATGAATGCTTTTTTTTTATTTCCACTACCACCCCACCAAAACTGTGCAACTGTGCTTATTATTTTTTTTGTTATTCCTTTGGAAAGTCTAAAACATGACATAACATCTGTTGGCATTGCCGAGGCCACCGTTTTAATCAAAACCTCATTCCCTCTCATTAACATATTTTTTGAAAAAGTAATTAAAAAAAAAAGAGAATAATCATAAATGATAACAGATTTGTCATTTAACCCGTTAGTTAACCTATTTTGCTTACTTTTACTTGATGTACTATTTAGGAGATTTGCACATTTAAAATTGACTAAGTAATAATTATTTACATAAATTTCTTTTAACTAATATGTATTTTTTTAGTTTTTTCTATTAATGTTCTTTATGGAATTGTATTTTTAAAAATTACATTAAATTTTATTTTTATGTATTTATAATATTCATATATTTATATTGTTCATAAAATATAAAATTCTAAATTTTTATACTATTTAGAATTTTCAAAGATATAAACTGCTATAATATTATTATGAATATTTTTGTTATACCTTATAAATGTAAACAAACTCTCTCTATTCGACTTTACTTTGTATTTAGCAAATACTTAGAAATGAATGTCTGATCATTACCTTTTTATTATGCATATATTTTTATTTGAAGTATTCTTATTTTTTATGGAACACAATATCTATGTTAGTCTATTGTTAAATAGGCCCGCCGGTTCACTTCTTAACGTTTTTCGGGTTCGGATTAGAAAAATTATGCCGAAATGACCCAAATTAAATAGCGGTTCTGTTCAGAAGCGGTTAGTTCGGGTTTTACAATTTGATGCCGAACGAACCAAACATTATGGTCATATTGGTTTAACTTGACTACTGCAATTGAATGACTGGGCCAGATCAAATGAAAGTCCAATAAAGACGTGGGCCAAATCAAATGAAAATTAAAAAAATAAAAATTGGGCAACAATCAAACAATAATAAAGATTTAGTCTATCAAAATATTATATATCTTTCTAGATCGCGAGAAGAAGATGAATTTATCTGCAAAATCAAAACACAAAAATCAAAACCCTAAATCGAAAAACTTACATGAATCAGAAATAAACGAAATCAACTCTGAAATTTATTAGACAATATAAGTTATCTAAATTTTGTAAGGTTGAAGCTCATGATTCTTGATCATTAACAAGTTGGTATGTTTCGTGGTAAAGTTATGTGTGTTAGGAGAAGATAATCAAGTTATTTCACTGGTTGAAAATATGAAATTGATTTCTTTTTCCAGATCTGTTCGTCAGTAGACTTCCGTATAAGTTTTATCGACTTTGAAGACTTATATGGAAGTCTTCTGGTCAATGCATATGTTAATTTTGCAATTGACTTTCTCTGCCTTTTAGTTAGACGACTTTTTTGGAAATCTTCCGAGTTTTCTTTGTTAGTAAAAAATAAAATCTAGAAGACTTCCCGGGAAGTCTTATGGATAAACATCTTAGTTTTGAAATTGACCGAATTATGTCAGAAATTTGACTTTCTCTAGAAGAGTAACCCAGAAATCTTCCGGCTGAAGACTTACCCAGAAATCTTCCTGCGGAAAACTTCCCTGAAAGTCTTTTCATTTGTCGGTGGAAGTCTTCTAAATGTCGGTGAAAGTCGTCTCAGATTATTTTTGCAATTGAAAAAAAAATAATATTTAATTTTATCTAAATGACTTCCATGTAAATCTTCCGGCAGACGGCTTACACTGAAGTCTTCCAAAATTTTATTCCGAAATTATGATCAAACCTTGGTTTTCCCAAAATACTTTCATGTAATTCATCTTCCATAAAACTTACATGAAAGTGGTCTAGTTAATATTTAAGTTTATTTTTCAATTCAAAAGTAAAGATGACTTACATGTCAGTTTTCTAGAAAAATGTATGCTTAACTTTTATTTTTCTTCTCGAAGACTTCTAAGTAAGTTTTCTAGAAAAAATCAAATTTCTGACACAATTTAGTCAATTACAAAACTAACATGTTTAGTGTTTATCCTAGAAGACTTCTTTGGAAGTATTTTCTATGGTATTTTCGAGATTTTTTCAAAAAAAAAATGTAAGCCAATATTTAAAGAGGAAGACTTCAATAGAATTCTTCTGTAGAGTATAGACTTCATTATCAAAAATAAATTTGTATTTTTAATAAATAAAAGTTGTGATTAAATATTTTAAAATAAAAATATTTCACATTTAAATTAAATGTAGTATAATTTATATAATTACACATATCATTCATTATTTAAAAAATAGAATAATATGTGTTTATATATTATATATTATAAAATAAACATATATATATTATTTAGTAATAAATCAGTTATGTCATAAATTAATTTTTATTATAATATTATATATGAATCATTTAGTGCTAAAAATGATAATTTATCTATTAATTATATATATTGAATTTATTTTATTTAATAATACCAAAAATTATTTTATATCTCAACATAAATATTATATTTTAAAATCTTACAGTTATTTTTAATGATAATATTTCACATTTACAAATTACTTTAATTTATATAATTAAATAAGACGCAATAATTTTAATAAAATATATACACCATCTGTTTCGGTATGTAAGTAGTTTTGTCTAAAAGCACAAATATTAAAAAGAAAAATCTTTTTTTTTAAGCAGCAACAAAAACTTTTTTTGTTTATTTCACACAGTCATTTTGTCTGCAACATTTAACTAGAGAGAGATTGTTGTTAGTAATAAAATTAATAAAAATTTGAAAGTAATATAAACAATCTCACGTTTGGGTTTTTATAGTGAATTGATAAATATATTTTTTTGGTAACTAATAAATGTTAGTTGGCCAACATTATAAATTGTGTTAAGAACATAGAAGACTAACGACAAGGCTTTTAAATTTTTAGTGGAATATTGTTTATTTAAACTATTTTATTGCTTTGGGTTTTGAGAAAACCTTATACTATTAAACAATTTTTTTTTGCTAAAACTACTTATATATAGACACAGAAAGAGTATTATTTATATATATTATAATCTAATATATATTATTTTAAAAAATATATTATATACTAATTTTTATGATAATTTAAAATTGTATACTGCTACAGCTTTACTAATCACTTTTATAAAAAAATTTAATGAAAACATATTGCTTCTGTAGCATACTGTTTCTATAGCATAATGGTATTGCTTCTTCATCAATTATACCAATTGAGGCCTGAGTCTTCTGCGTCAACGTTTAGTAACCTTTCATTTTTTCAAAAACTAAAAAAGATTTTTTAAAATATTTTCTTGTTAGTTCATGTGTATATTAGTTAATATTGGGCTACTGAATGAAATTTATAACTTTGGTGAGAAAGACATGAAACAAAAAATGAAAAATTCATATAAAGTTTGGTGCTTTTAAGTTTAAAAAATTAGAGAAGGCTTGAAGAGATTTAGTTTGGGAAAGAACAAAACTTAGGTTCACCTTAGGGTGAACCTCTAAATTCAACCACCAATATGATTTAATTATTTAAGATTTGATATCATTTAAAAAAGGAAATCAAATAATAAAAATTTAGCGAAACAAAATTATGTTTTAGATAAAAAAATAATACTAATTATCAAAAAATATTTTTTTTTAATATTGATAAATCCGTCGGAAAATACTAAACCATAAACCTTTGGGGAAAGTCTGAACCCTTGGGCAAATCATATATCCTAAACTCTTAAATTTAAACCAAACCCTAAATCATAAACAAAATCCTAAGCCTTAAACCCAAAATCATGACCCTTAATACCAAACCCTAAATCCTAAATTCCAAAATGGTTTATGGTTTAGGATTAAGGATTTAGGATTTAATATTTGTCCAGGAGTTTAAGGTTTAGGGTTTGTGTTTAGAATTTAAGGTTTAACTAGATTTTGACCCGCGCTTTCAAAACGCGGGTTTATTTTCCTTTATTTTTTTAAAATTGACAAATATTTAGTAAATGTCATATTTTCATATATTTGTTTTTTTATAAAAGACTTAAACTTTTTATCTTTCTTTATCGTGTTTCATTTTAAATGAGTATAGGCATGAGCATAATATCCGGACCCGAAGAACCAATCCAAAACCGATCCGAAAATCAGGGTTCCGAACCGATCAGACCCGGGGTAAATATCCGAATGAATTCTAAATTGCTATATACGAAGAACCGATCCTGAACCCGACCCGAACCGAGAACTGAATGAGTACCCGAAGATATCCGAAATGTGAATATATCTAAAAATATATGTTATAATTATATTTATAATAATTTTAAATTAATATTATAAGTTAACTATAGTAGTTATTTTCGGTACTTTTTCATATTTTTGGATAAAATATGATAGTTTGGATAAAAGTTTACCCAAAAACTGTATATAATGGATATTTTTGGTTACTTTTGGTTACTTTTGAATTTGAACCGAATCGGATATTTTGGTTACTTTGAGTACAAATAACCGAACCCGTTTTAGATACTTTGATTATTTGGTTACTTTTCTGGTTCTTATGCATGAGAACCGAACTCACCCGGATCCGGAAAGACCCGATTCGAACCCAATCCGAAATTTTATAATACCCGAATGGGGTTTAATTTCAAAACCCGAAAAACCCGATACTCAGAAGAACCGATCCGTACCCGAATGAGTACACAAACGTCCAGGTCTAATGAGTATTTATGTTTAGAAAATTAAATTTTATCTTTTAATGAATTTAGTTGGTATAACTCTGATAAATTAATTTTATTATGTGGTTAATTTTTTAAATAAAAAAATTATAAACTTTTAATAAAGATTTATATTTTTTAATGAAAGAATTCCAATGAAAAAAAATCAAATTTTTTTATGAATGCTTAAATTATATTAAAAAGAAAAAATATAATAATTAAGTGATTAATTTTTGTTCACTACACAAAATATTAAGAATGGTTGAAAATAAATTATTTGAACTTGCAAAAAAAAATAAGAATTGGATCTGATTTCTTAATCGGTCCAAATGGCCCAAGAGAAATCTGATGTGGGCAGTGGACTGGATCCAAAAAAATGATCCAATATAGATTTGTTATTAATATTACTTGATTGCCCTTAATGAAATATGCAATGTTAGTTAAAAAAATGGTAGGTTTAGGTAAAAAGCACAATAGGATCCTGCTTTAATAGTATAGATATTATGGTTTATGATTAAGGATTTAGGGTTTTTTTAGGGTTTAGGAATAACGGTTTAGGGTATAGGATATGTCCAAGGGTTCAGGCTTTCTCCAAAGGTTTAGGGTTTAGAATTTAGGATTTAGTATTTGCCGACAAATTTATCAATATTAAAAAAAATATTTTTTGATGATTGTTACTATTTTTTATTTATCTAAAAATATCATTTTATTTCACTAAATTCTTATTATTGGTGGGTGAATTTAGAGATTCATCCTAGGGGGTAAACCTAAGTTTTGTTCTTTGGGAAAACGTAAGAACTTTAAGCAACACGAGTTTACCAAATGAAGAAAATTAGATATAAAAACTTACCAAAACGCTCATATCTTCTAACGCATTGTATTTTAGAAGATTTCAGAGAAGATTTCCCAGAAATCTTCCAAAGTCTGATCCAGATCTGCAAAACATGCATATCCAAATCCAGATCTAAAAAACCAACATATCCAAAATGTTCAAATGGCTTAAAACAGAGAAAAAATGAGTGGAAAATTAGATAGATTTACCTTTGTCGAACACACATAAATACATATCTAAAATTTATAGATATACTATTAAAGAAGTGGAAGATGATAACCATGTGACTAAAACCTCCAAAACAAGATAAATTACTAAAAAACATGAGACAAAAATGAGAAATTGATATAAAGTTTAGTGTTTTCAAGTTCAAAGAGATTAAAAAGAGGTATACTGAAAACAATTCAGTTTTACTATATTTTAATTTATATCACTTCCAAATGTTTATAGTTACGTGATTTCAATTTTTTCCTCAGCAAAATCTTTTTTTTTATAAAATTTATAAATTATTTTTAATATCTACTTTACGAGAAGACTTCTTTGGAGTCTTCCACAATACTTACGGAATCTCAGAAGACTTACAAAAACTCAGAAGACTTTATGGGGTTATTTCGTAAAAATAATTTCTGGTTTTTTGTTTGATCATAAGAGGCTATTTGTAATTTCACTAATCTTTTGGGTTAATTTTGTATTTGATTTAAGTTAAGGTATATTTTTTTGTTTAGAATTAATTTTTTGGTCATATTTAGCAATCTCCCCTTAATTATTTGTATCTAGTGCAAGTTTTAAAATATTTTAATATTTTTAATTTTTAAAAACATTATGTGTAAATTTTAAACTAAAAAAATTGAAATATTTATGAGATAAAAAATTTTAAAAATTAAAACGATAAATGACAAAATACTTCAAAATGCAAATAAAAATATGAAATGTCAAAAATATTAGCTATATTAAAATTATTTTAATTTCAAACTATATTTACGAAAACAGATATCTTGTAGATATATCTTCCAAATTTTCTGGAAACTTTCTCATTCATATCAAAGTTTCAAAGAAAATAAAAGAGAAACTTTCTAATTCGTAATTTACATGTTTTTTATTTACTACGGGACTTCAACTACCTCAATTCGATCGCCGGACTCTCCTTAATTGGAGCAGAGCAGTCACTGCAATAACTTACTTCACAATGGTTTGGGTTCTTTCTCTCTGTGAGCAGCCAACAAAGACCAACAACTATCTTTTACGTGCCCCTTTCTATGCCTTCGATTTCTGGCTCCCTATTTTCTGTATTGAATGCTCTTGGCATTATAGCTTTTCCCTTCAGAGGTCATAACTTAGTTCTTGAAATTCAGGTGAAGAATTTATACAGTTTTTTTTTTGTTTATATATATATTATTGAATTTGTGTTGAGTATTTAATCTTTTTGTAGTGGACGACGATTCCATCAACGTTTAAACATCCAGCTCATGTACCAATGTGGAGAGGAGCTAAAGTTGCTTACTTCTTCATTGCTCTTTGTATCTTTCCCATATCCATCAAAGGCTTTTGGGCTTATGGGAACCTTATAAGTTCCATTTACTCTAATATTCAGTTGGTTAGCTATCATTTTGGTCTATGTGATATAGACTTGATTATAATTTTCTTGGTCTTATGCCTTCAGGAGGTATGCTGGCTGCTCTATATGCATTCCACATTCACGACATTTTTATTAGCGACGGCATTTCTCCTAGTAGTCTTCACTGCTTGAGCAGCTTTTAGATATACTTCATGCCTGCCTTTGACAGGTTTGCGGCTGGCTACACAAGCAGAACCGAAAAGCTGTGTTCAATCTGGGTCAAATCAAGTTTCAGAGTCTTTTCAGTTTTGTTTTGTTTTTTCATTGGCGTTGCTCTCCCTTTCCTGTCCAGCGGTGGACGGAGAGTAACGTACGGGTTCGGGTTCACGTGCCCCGTCTAATTTCTAATATTCTTTAAGAAATACTATAAGGTCTTTAGAAGTGCCCTCAACCCGAAACTAAAAGAAAATGTAGTCAAGGAAATTTTTGTCCCCCCCAATTATATTTGTTTCTAGATCAGCCCCTGTTCCTGTCTAGCCTTGCCAGTTTGCTCGGTGGACTTAGACTCCGGTCACGTTTGCTTATACTTGTTTCATGTGGGTCTTGATCAAGAAACCTGCCAAGTACAGTTTCAGTTGGTATTTCCATTGGGGATTGGGTTTGTTCGGGGTTGCATTCAGCTTGGCCTTCTCCATAGGTGATATATGGAGTATGGTTATTCAAGGACTTAAGCTTAAGTTCTATAGTCATAAGTCATAACTAAGTTAGAAAGCTGATGTTCAAAGTCGGTAATTTCTTCTTGTTATGAAGTTTTTAAAAGGTTTTTTCTTGTATTTGTCTGTATTTTGTCTAGGAGTGTTTAGTTTTGAATTGAAAGAAATGTATGTGTGATATATTCTAATATTCAGTAAGTTTTTAGTGCCTTTGATAACAATTCTTAGTTAAGATTTTTCTAATGTAGTTTTCTATTCTTCACCTTGTTTCACAAATACTTGTAATCACATATATCCATATTTATCAGTGAAAATTAAATCTCATCCGATACCACCATTTTTTTTCCTTCGATACCACCTTTTACTTAGGTGTACGTATTAATATACACCAACATTTTGAATTTCTAAGATAACATATGAACTAAGCATTTAACTCAGCTTAATATTTATTTAGTAGAAATGTAGAATTAATTAGAAACGTTGTTGATGCTACTCACAGAAAAGGACATGAATCTCTTGTTATGAAACATTTGAGCGACGTTTCATTTTATATAAGAGCTACATCTTAAAAAGGTTTATTTTTTACATACAAGTTTTTGAAAGATATGTGTTCTCTATATGTACAATATATAAATTTTCTGAGAGATATACAGTAATTAAAAATTGTACTATAAAATCTGGAAGATTAACTTTTCGTGTTTTGATTTTAGTTGGGAGTAAAAGTAGAGGAGCATAATAATGATTGATGTAGGGATAAGCCGGGAGGATCACAACACACATGCTGCGAGGCAATAATGTGAGAAAACACAAATTTAGGAAACGTCATCATAGTTGTGTAATAATGGACATACTTAAACAAATGTTGGGTTGCTGAATCAGGTTGATCATTATATATAGACAACCTTTGGATCAAGATAGACATTTTTTCGAGGATTTAAGTCTCTTTTTGTCTTTGCAAATGATTCAAATCTCATGATGATGCTAGTTTAATTTGACACTTGAAGGTCAATGACGCCTACTTTTAAGTTTATTAAACATATGATATTATCTCTTTAGAATAAATTCATGGGAAACTATAGAATACTTAACATGCTTGACATTTTATTATTTATTCTTAACATTTTAGTATTTCTAATGATCTTATGGCAGCATGCCACCAGATCCTTAATATATGTTTTCAAACACAATTATTACGAATTAAAGACGCTAAAGGTATGAGAAGAAATGAGAGGACAAAAAAGTGATAATTAAAGGATAGAGAATACTGGTAAATTGATAAGACAATTGACATGAGCTTAAGAGAGTAATATATAACGATCTTATGTGTTTTTCCTTTAATTCGTCAAGAAATTTATTTATAGAATCATAACTTAACCCACAGATACATACACATATAACTGGAACTTTTACTTATTTAACAATATACTAGATGATAATCCGCGCCTTGCGCAAGGCGATTTTTTTTTTTCAAATATGATGTATTTAACTATTATAAACAATATTCATTTTTATCAATAACTTTTTTAGACTTGATTAAAGATGGGCTCAGTTCAGTTTGGATCTTTGCGGATTCAGTTCGTTTCGAATCTTTGCGGGTTCAGTTTAGATTCTAATAACTCATTTATTTATCTTTAAATTAATGTTCATATATACTTTTAGTTTCTAAAAATCTAAAATAAAAATAATATATAACATATAAATCTAAATAATTTTTGCCAAAATACATAAACTTAAAATCCAAATTGATTTAGCTTAAATATTTGGATAAAAATCAATAGACATTTTAAGTATTTTGAATATTGTTTACCTATTTTAAACATGTACTTTATTTTTATATATTTTCAAGTATTTTGGACAACTTAACTTATATATTTTGTTTATTCTTTTAGATATTAGATTTAAAAATAATTAATATATTTAAGTATGTAAATCTGGTTCAAATATACTTAGACACTTGAAATATTTTGGTTCGGATTGGATTCGGTTCCGCTTCTCTAAATACTAAAATTTTGAACCTGTTCGGATATCTAACCAATTTTGGTTAAAGTTAAGTAATATTTTCAGATTGAATTTGGTTCATTTTGGATTCAGATGTTGTCCAACCCTATATCTTTTATTGTAACAAAATTCTAAATGAAAGTGATGATGATTCATATTTATTTTGGGTATGCAACATTTCTTAAATCAAAATACATTCTACTATGTACGTGATCCTTTTATTTAATCATTAAAAATATTCTAGGTCCATTTAAGTAAATGATGGACTCGACTAAAAATGGTTATTATTTCAGATTGTCAAATTTTAAATTATTCTTTGTCAATGTTGTGATGAAGAAAAAAATTATTGTGTAGTCATGGATCTTACACTTACTGAAGTAATCAATTTTTCTTAATTAATATATATGAGATTATAATAATAACAAATTTCTAGAATTTGCAGAAAAAAATTCTAGAATTTGTATGATCATTTATGTCTTGTTATAACAAAACAAATTCATTCATTGGTCACAAAATTTTCAAACTGGTATTTTTAACATTTTTAGTAATTTATAGTCATTTTTTAAATTTCAAAATATAGAATATAAGAAAAATCTAATTTTTTATTATATAGTTGGTGTGATTGTTTAATATTTTTAATAATATAAAATTAAACAAAAATAATAGAGGATACAAAAATTGTTATCAAATCTTTATTATTCATAAACATTAATTGTCATATATATGTTAATCATATTAGGTAATTCCGTAGATTTTATGTAAGGAAAGAATTAAGAATATTTTTTATACACTAATAATCAATTAATTAGTTTAATAAAATTTATATTATATATTTAGATGGACCAATCTATTTTTCTAAGAATTCTAAGAATGATTTTCGTGATGACACATGACTACAAGAAAATGTTGTAATGCTCCAGGATTAATATACAGGGATAACATGGATCCAAATATAAAATTAATTAAGCAGAAATAACCTAATCAACAAAAATTTACATCTTTAGAAATGTATTCTGATTTTAATTTAATATTTTAAAAGTTTATAATAATTTTTAGATTTGTAATGGAAACAAAAATAAATACAAAAAAAAAATTTAGAACCTCTTTAATTTCTTTTTTGGTACATATATATGGATAAAATTAGATTTCTTAAGTTATTAGAATACGAAATTAAACCCCGGACCGTCACACTTATTGTCCTTAGTGTTCGAATGGAAGGTTAGAAAGATGGAGGAACAAGTGTGCCTACCGCATGTTAGTTTGCCAATCAACATTTTTAACCAGTTATAGATCGATCCACTTTATTTCGTAGTGAACCGCATGTGGTTCAGTTTTCTTAACAAAATTGACGAACCACTAGCTACAGTAATCATTTAGCAATTTTGAAGTGTTTCAAGCGGTTCTTCTTTTTTTTTTTTATAAGTGTTTCTTTTTTATTTAAAACATACGTAATTCATCCTATTTTAAAATTCTAATGATTTCAGTCTTGTATATGTCAACAAAATATAGTATTGAATAAAATAAGAATTCAGATAATCTAAAAATTATTCAAACTCAAAAATTTTACAAAGTCTGAATTAGATCTGAAAAACCTGCAATCCAAAAATATTCAAATGACTTCAAAAACAGAAAATAAGTGGAAGATGGGATAGATTTACCTTAAAACACACACACAAAATACATATCTAAAAAAATAAATCTACCTTTAAAAGAGTGGAAGATGAAAACCATGTGATTAAAAACCTACAAAAATAAGATAGAATGGTAAGAAAGACATGAAACAAAAAAAAATGAGAAATTGATGTAAAGTTTGGTGTTTTCAAGTTTAAAGAGATTAAAGAGAGGATGGAAAATTTTAGTTGGGGAAAAATGTAAGAGCCGAGGTTACAAAATGAAGAAAAATATGATATTGTGACTTACCGAAACACTTAGATATGTTATGAAAGATGAGACATGAGAGAATACTACGTCAGAAGACTTCTTCTAGCACATTATATTTTAGATGACTTCCCAGAAATCTTCCAAAGTCTGATCTAGATCTGAAAAACATACATCTCCAAATCCAGATCTGAAAACCATGCATATCAAAAAACGTTCAAACGGCTTAAAAACAGAAAAAATGAATGGAAGATTAGATAGGTCACCTTTACATTACACACAAAAAATACATATATAAGTGGAAGATGAGAACCATCTGATTAAAAACCTGCAAAAAGAAAAAAAATAGTTTGAAGAGAAAGACATGAGACAAAAAATGAAAAAACTCATATAAAATTTGGTGTTTTCAAGTTCAAAGAGATTAGAGAGGGATTGGAGAGTTTTAGTTTGAGAAAAAAGTAAGAACTTTATGCAACAAGAGGTTACCAAATAAAGACAAATTAGACATAAAACCTTACAAAATCGCCATGTTCTGTTATGAAAGATGAGACATGGGAGAAGACTCCGTCAGAATACTTCCAAAATCTGAAAAACGTTCAAAATGGCTTAAAACAGAAAAAAAATGAGTGAAAGATTAGATAGATCTACCTTTGTAGAACACACAAAATACATATCTAAAATTTATAGATATACTATTAAAAGAGTGGAATATGAGAACCATGTGATTAAAAACCTACAAAACAACATAAATTATTGAGAAAGACATGAGACAAAAATGAGAAATTAATATAAAGTTTAGTGTTTTCAAGTTCATAGAGATTAAAGAGAGGTTAGAGAGTTTTGGAGTGAAAAATATTACATTTTTGTTGCAACCATTTGAGAGGAAGAGAGAGAATGTGTATGAAGACAAAAATTTCAATTTAGGTCAAATATTTTGATTCAGAAGACTTTACGGGAAATCTTCTATCCCGTTAATACTATTCATAAGAAGATTTCCTGGAAGTCGTCCAGACCCTGAATATAAACCGTAAACTTAACTAACTAACTAAACCCTTCATTAAACTTAAATTCAACTTAAAAAGTGTTTGATACACATAGAACTAAACACATATTTTTCAAAAAAATGCTAAGTTTCCAAAATTTAACCCTAAAAAAACATACAATACTACAAACATATGTTACCAAACTCGAAACCAAAGAATACTATGACTCACTACATTATTTCATCTATTCTGAAAACAATTCAATTTTATTATATCTTATTTTATATCATTTCCAAATGTTTATAATTACATGATTTTAATTTTTTCCTCAGCAAAATATTTTTCATAAATTTATAAGTTACTTTTAAGAAGTACTATACAAGAACACTTCCTCGAAGTCTTCCAGAAAACTTACGGAATCTCAGAAGGCTTACAAAACCTTAGAAAACTTTATGGAGTTATATTCGTTAAAATGATTTCTGATTTTTTCGTTTGTTCATAATAAGCTATTTTTAATTTCACTAGCCTTTTAGGTTAGTTTTTTATTTGATTTAAATTGGGGTATACCTTTGTGTTTAAAATTAAGTTTGGGTCATATTTGGTAATTTCCCCTTAATTATTTGTATATAGTGCAAGTTTTAAAATATTTTAATCTTTTTAATGTTTTAAAAATTTTATGTGTAAATTTTAAATTTATAAAAATAATTTTGAAATATTTGTGAGATAATCTTTTAAAGAATTAAAACAATAAACGACAAAATATTTCAAAATGCAAATAAAAATATGAAATGTCAAAAATAGTAGCTATATTAAAATTATTTTAATTTCAAATTATATTACGAAAACAGATATCTTGTAGATATATCTTTCAAATTTTTTGGAAACTTTCTCATTCATATCAAAGTTTCAAAGAAAATAAAAGAGAAACTTTCTAGTTCGTAATTTACATATATTTTTTATTTACTACGGGACTTCAACTTCTAAACCTCAATTCGATTGCCGGGCTCTCCTTAATTGGAGCAGTCACTGCAATAACTTACTCCACAATGGTTTGGATGGGACTTCAACTTCTAAACCTCAATTCGATTGCCGGACTCTCCTTAATTGGAGCAGTCACTGCAATAACTTACTCCACAATGGTTTGGATTATTTCTCTCCGTGAGCCAACAAAGACCAACAACTATCTTTTACGTTTCTCTTTCTATGCCTTCGGTTTCTGGTTCCCTATTTCCAGTAGTAACTTACTCTTTAGAGGTTATATTCGTAAAAATAATTTCTGTTTTTTGTTTGGTCGTAAGTGACTATTTGTAATTTCACTAGTTTTTGGGTTAGTTTTACATTTGATTCAAGTTGGGGGTATACATTTATATTTAAAATCAAATTTTAAGTCATATTTGACAATTTATCCAATTATTTTCCACTAAATAATTTATTTTTAAAGTTAACTTCCAATTTTCGGAAAAACTGTTGATTTCTATTTTTCCAAAAAAAAATCATCAACTTTAAAAATCAGTTTAGACATAATGTTAGTTAATTATAATTTTTGACTTTTTTGTCACGAAAAAATTATAATTGTTGACTAACAATAATTGATTAACAATAAGATTAAAATGATATGGTCAATGAAAATTTACGATTAAAATAACTTGTAAATAAAAGTTCTATGTTTTTCAGTTTATGAAAAATGATGTTTTATTTCAACTAAATTTGAAAGTTGATGATTTAAATGATATTTTTCGAAAAGAAAATGATCTCTTTTTATTTTTGAATATTTATGTCACCAATATATAGTACTTCTAGCGGTTACTTTGCGGTTGGGCTGGTTTATTCTACACCAGTTTTGGTATGAATGGCCTAATTAAAAATAATAAGAATCGAGTTATTCTTGGGTTCACTCCCTAAGGTGAACCTCTAGGTTCACCAACCAATAGTGTTTGAGTATTTGATATTTGATATCTTTTAAAAAGGGAAACTTAATTGAATTTCTAATTAGATTAAAATAAAAATATAAATACATAAAAATAGTAATAGTTACTAAAAAATAAATAAATTAATATTATTAAGTTTTCACTAAAATACTAAACCCTATACCCTAAATCCTAAACCCAAAAAATTTAAGTAAACCCTAAACTTTTTGATAAATCTTAAACCCTAAATCATAAATATTAAAAACTAAATCATAATAACACTAAACCCTAAATCCTAATCACTAAACCCTAAACCTTTGGGTGAACCCCGAACCCTTGGGTAAACCCCGAACCCTTGGATAAATCATAAACCTGTAAGTTCACCGACCAATATATATTGTTTGAGTTTATGATTTATCCAAAGGTTCAGAATTTTTCCAAGGGTTTAGTGTTACTAAAATTTAATTTTTAATACTTATGATTTAGGGTTTAAGATTTATTAAAAGGTTTAGGGTATACCTAAAAATTTACAGTTTAAGATTTACCTAAGATTTTAGGATTTAGGGTTTAGGATTTAGGGTATAGGGTTTAGTATTTTGTTGACAGCTTAACTATATTAATTTATTTATTTTTTGTAACTATTACTATTTTTATGTATTTTTATTTTTTTATTTTCAAAATGTATTATAGTTTGGAAATTAAATTTTGTTTCCTTTTTTAAAAGATATCAAATATCAAATACTCGAACACTATTGGTTGGTGAACCTAGAGGTTCATCTTATGGAGTGAACCCAAGAATTACTCATAAGAATCACAGTAAAACATATACTATATAAAATAAGAAGCTTTCCTAACATTTTTAGATCATAAGCTAACTGTTGCCATATAAAGAAAAACGTGAACACCAATAACGGTCGGGGAGAGGTGAAACTACAAGCAAGGTTTGGACGTTACACATCAAACCCACATCATGCATTTGTTGACAGTTTTGTTATATTGTTATGCTTATTTAATTATGTAAATCTTTATAAACGCAAGGTTCGTTTTGTTGAATGAGTAACAAATAAACATTTTTGTTGAAAAAAAAAAAAACCTTTTTTGTTGAATGAGTAACAAATAAACGAAAAAAAAACGAGTAAAAAATAGTATATATAAGTTGATTTAAGCTTTAGCACCAATCAATATGTTACTGAAATGTGCGTTGAATTGTTCAAGGCATTCACTCTTTCAAAAAGAAAAAATAAAAATAAATACCAAGACAAAAAAAGTGAATAACTCGAATCAAATTACCAAAGCATATGATATACAATCAAATGGAGCTGATTACGCTTTGTCCGAACTTAGTTGAATTATTCATGTGGGCAAAGGTTATGTTTGCTGGTAACAAACATGAGCATTATTTTAGCAAAAAAAAAACAAGAGCTGATGAGCATCATTGTCTCTGTCCTTGGGTCAAATGCTGTTATTATGTTCAGCACAACGTGTTTTCTGGCTTTTGACTACAGTAGGATACTATGCGACAGTACCTATGATCCATACACTTTCAATTCATTCTCTAATCTTTTCACGTTTAAGCACACCTAAGTTAGTTGAGTTGTTTTGTGAGAACACTAACGTTGAAGCAATGATAATTGTACAGCATGATCTATGAGAATGACAAACTCAAATATATAAAGAGTTTCAAAAGTTAAACTGGTTTGCTTCCTTACTAACATATTGTTTTGAATGTGAAACATGTACTCCATGTGTCTACATCGATCATATTAAGTATTAACGTTAGCATTTTTATTCATTGTCTCGTATACTTGATAACTCTGTAGACTCACGTGATTTGACATCCCAAATCTTTTTCACTGCGAACGAACAATAGCGTTATTGATGTTTATCTATAATAAAACAAAACTATGTTCAACGCAAATATCTCATTTCAAAGATGTACCAACAGTACTTTCTGTACTTTTTCCTCTTTGGACCTATATGCCCTCTACTGTTAACTCACACGGTTTCGAAAACATTGAATCCAACTTGTTTTTGTTTTCTCTTAATTCTCAAGAATTACAAACCAAATTATAACATGAAAGAAATTTTTTTTTCTTTTAGTTGTCCATTTACTACTTGAAATGCATTCCAATATGTTCATCAACAGAGGATTTACAAACCGCCATTGTTAGACCTCAAAGAAGAAAAAAGACATTAAACCTTCCTCCTATTTTTTTTTCATTCCTGTTTAATTTGCTTCTTTGGTCTCTCTCTCTATCACACTAGGAAATAATAAAAAACACAAACAGAAATTTCCAAAAGGAAACAAACAAAAGACAGAAACAGAGGAAGAAGAAGACAAGAGTCATAAACGGTTTTTTTCACTTAGCACCGTTGCTTTGCATGGAGATCTCGAGACCAGGCCATAAACTGTCCCCACTTTTACCTTCCATCACCCCAATCTGCCACGTGTCACTACCACCCACCACCGGTATCTCTCCTCCAGAGCCTCCTCCAAGATACCCAATACTCATCTCCTCCAACCCGTATCCGTACCCGAACCCATAATCTAACCCACCGGTTCCACTTCCGTTTCCCAACGCCAGAAACCCTGCTCCGTCGCTCTGTCCACTTAACAGAGACGCAAAGCTTCCGTAGCCTGAGATCTCATTACTACCCTTTGCTTCGTTTGTGACGGTTCCTTGGTTCATTGGTTCTGAACCGTTGGCCGTTGTAATGATGGAAGAAGAGCAGGAAGAGGAGGATGCAGTAGTGGCGTTGGAGGAGAAAGAGCGGTTGCGTTTGGAAGAGCTCCGGCGGGTTCCACCTCCGACGGGGACGTCGCGGAGTGTACCACCTTGAGTCCAGTAACGGCGGCAAGATTTGCAGAAGTAGCGAGGCTGTAAGAGGTTGTAGTTGTTGTAGTAACAGAACTTGGTGATGATGGAGTTGCAACGAGGACAAGGCAGTGGCTCCGCCAGATTCGGAGGTGGGTAAGCCGCCGTTGAGCCCTGAACTCGGGCGGGTCGGGTTTGGTTTGATTCAGACGGCATGAGTTAAGGAGATAATGAGGAAAAGGACAGAGAGAGAGTGAGAGAAAAGCGAAAGTGAAGGAGATGTTGTGAGAGTGGCGATGTGGGTTATATAGGCTAGATTTTTATTATGCAGTTTCGGTTTAGTTTCAAAAATAAAATAAATGAATTTGAGTTAAAGAAATGTTGGCGGTGTCGTTTAGAATGTTTTTTTTCTAATTTCTTTTAAATGAATTGATAGAGTGGATACTGAAAATACAAATAAAATTAGTCACATTTTTTCCCTGGATTGGTTTTGCAAAACACTATTTGAGCATCAAATTTCAAGAAAGTTTTTTTTTAGATTAACACGTGGGAAACGATACAGCTTGCCTTGTAGAACGAACATCTAATCGGAATGAGGACACGTTGTAAAGCGGTTTAAGCCTTGGTAGTCACATTTTTTTCCCTGGATTGGTTTTGCTCACTATTGAGTTTGTTCAGAAAAAAGAAACACTATTGAGCATCAGTATTTAAGAAAGTGTTTTGCAAAAGACTAATAAGCGGTTTAAGGCTTTTGTTACATTACATAAAATAAAACATATCTAATAAAACCTTAGTGGTGTAAAAAGTATTTAAAAAAAAAAAGAGTTTATAAATGAAACTTTTGACCAAAGAAAAAATGATATTCTAAATGAAGTTAATTTAAGCAAACGTGGGCCCAAGGAAAAAGCAAACATGAGCCAACAAAAAAAAAACAATATTAAGGCTAAAATTTTGATATAGATAGATCTAATTGGGCCTTAGTGGTTATACAGCCCATAACTTAATAACCCATTTAGATTCCATTTTTAATTTAGCAACAATATTTGTTAAATCCAATCGAGTTTCAGATTTCGGAAGTAAACCAAAGCTTCTTCTTCAATCGCATAGCCGCACGTCGTCGCCGGACTTGTAGCTTGTTTTGGTGGAAGATGACGCTATTTCACTTTTTCAACTGTGCGATTCTCACCTTCGGTCCCCACGCCGTCTACTACTCCGCCACTCCATTGTATGTAAAAAACCCCACTCTTCTCGATCTGTGATTTCAAATTGTAGATCTTCTGAATAGATCAACGACTTCGCGATCTATAATCTCCGGCGGCTTATGCGCCACTAGTCGTTGAGAATTATAATTTTTTTATGTTTTCTTAAATCTGCAGATCTGAATATGACACTCTTGGAACCTCCGTGAAGGCTGCTGTTGTTTACCTCGCTACAGCACTGGTTAAGGTTAGTCAATCATTAACATCTTGCGCAAATCTTGATTTGGTATCTGAATCTTCATTTTCATGGCAGCTTGTTTGCTTGGCAACTTTTCTGCAAGTCTCTGAAACTGAAGTATTTGATCCTTACCAGGTACTTTTGAATCCACAATGTTGACTTTATTTTCTGCTATCAGCTACTGTTATTGGTTAGCTTGTTTTGTTATGGTAACAATTAAGTATGGATTCCCATCTCAGGAAGCACTGAAAGCAATGATTGGCTTCATTGACGTCGCTGGTCTGTACTTTGCTCTGGCTCAGCTGACACACAGGAACATCTCTCAGAACCATAAGTTTCAAGCTGTTGGCCTTGGTAAGTGGAAAAAGAAAAGATTGTTAGATATGGCTTTGACGTTTTGAAAAAAACATGTTATAAATCGATGATATGATATGGTGTAAAGTGGATCATAGAAAAAGCGTTCCTTTCCATTTCTAGATTTGTTACTTCACGGAGTATTAATCAACTGCCTTCTTTTGGGTCAGGATGGGCATTTGCGGATTCTGTTTTGCATAGGTTGGCTCCTCTTTGGGTTGGTGCTCGAGGACTTGAGTTCACCTGGGATTATGTTTTGCAAGGGCTTGAAGCCAATGCAAATCTGGTATGTAACTTCTAGAGATATCTTTCTGTATATGTAACTGTTTCTTACTAACCCTCAAATGTTCGTTTCAAATTTCAGGTGTTTACGATATCTTTAGCTGCGCTAGGTTCATTGATGTGGCTACGCAAGAACAAGCCAAAGACTCTGATCCCCATCATATACACGTGTGCAGTGATCATCGCTACAATGCCTTCAATCACGAGCTATCTAAGGAGAGTCATGGGATGGCATTTCCCCAAAGTTGTTGGGTTTGAGCTGATGACTTCTCTGGTTATGGCTTTCATCAGCTGTCAACTCTTCATTCTTTGTCAGAGACCGTCTTTGTGATTCCACTCCTATCGGGAGACTAAACTCACTTGAACTGCTCTTTTGGCAGAAGAGAGCTTTATGTTTATGGGTAACTCTTGAGACGTACGTACTTGCCTTGTTTTTCGGTTCCTTGAAACTTTTGATCTTTACATTGTAGAAGAATATTGAACCACATATTCAAGAGATCCTTACACTTGAGGTCTCTCTTGTAAGGGATCAACAAGAGCTTATAAACGTCAAGAGCATTCATCTAATCTATACTATAGTAGGGATGGGTGTTTGGATATTTGTTCCGGTTCAGATTGGGTATTTTGAATTTTTGAGTATTTGGAATAGGTATAGAATCCATTTGGATATTTCGGATCAGGTTAGGTATTTCAATCCGGACCAGATATTTTGGGTTCGGATATTTAGATTTTAAAAGAATTTTTTTTTATATTTTTTTTATATTTTTTAAGTTTCTTATATTTAAAAATATTGATTTCACTTGATTGATATTTTATTTTTAACAGATTGAATGATTAATATGTTTAGATATAACATTTCAACAATAAATAGATATTAATTTGGCTATTATTTTTAAAGTTTGGATATTTTTTGTTAATATATAAAACAAAAAGGTCAACGTGCATTTTAAATGAGTATCACATCATTTCATTTATATATATATATATATATATATATATATATGATCTTATACATCAATATAAATATTTTAATTAAAATAAAAGATGTAACATAGAAATACGAGGGTAAGTATATATATGTTCGATTAATTTTGGTTATCTATTGTGATTCGGATATTACATGTTGGGGTTCAGATATTAAATTTCTCCTAGATCAATATTCGTTTGGGTATTTTGCTATTTCGATTCGAATTTTGGTTTGGATTTTTCGAATCGAGTTCGGATACGGATTCATGTATCGGTTAAAATGTCCATCCATACTAGAGAGCATATAAGCTCGGTAAAGAGTAACCAATTGTCTTGGTCTATGAGCTCCATGAACGGATGATCTTATGTTTATGAGCCTCCCATAAAAATTAGCCAAGCGTTTGATTTCTTTTTTAGATAATTGCATTTCCTACACACCAAACTCACCATATTTGCATTTCACACACTAAATTCCCCCCAATTTTCTTTTCCCATCACTACCATTTTCCCTCCCCTCCCTCTCCTATGGTATCTATTTTTTCTAAGGGTTTTCAGCTAATTTACTCTTCTTTTTTGATAATAGCTTGCTTTGAGGCGTCACTATAGATGAACTCAACTACTTCATGTCTCATCTCTGAGAGGGGATGCTACCTCCAGTGGCGGATGTAGAACAATTATTAATCGGGGCACAAAATTCTAATCAACTCATTTAAATAAAAAAGGTTTCATTGCTAAAAGTTCCTTAGTAAATTATCTTAGGATATTCCATATTTTGGATATCCATTTATCAGACGTAAATGCAAAATTTTTTCTAAGCTTGAAATATTTTCCATTAAAATTTTCTATGAGAAAATATTTGGTACATAAATCAAAATTTCATTTAGTTTTACCGTAAAACTTTTACCTTTTAGTTTCTCTCTTAAACTTGTTAGGCATAATCCTTTTGTCTGCGGCATTTAGATTTTTGTGATTAGGAAGAAGACAATGAAAAACGTGGGTAAAGTTTAATTAGGTAAATTTAAACTTTCATTATTATTTCCTTCAGTTTTAATTTGATTGGGCTTTTAAAAAATGAACTTATATTATTTTGGGCTACAACAGATTTATGTCATATAATAATGTGTTATAGATTGTTTAAGTTGAAAATATAAAGCTTTGTTTCCTGACCAATTACATAATTATATTTAACTAATATACATTTAATTGTTTTAAGTAGTAGGGGGCACGTGCCCCCGTAGTCACCTATGTACATCCGCCCCTGGCTACCTCTAGCTTTAGCGCCTATAACGTATCTGATTCAAACATCAATGTAAAGACCTCTGATCTTTCTGCATATTCAAATGTCTGAAAGATATATATTTTATATTTTCAAATGTCTGATCTTGCAGCATATTCAAATGTCTGAAAGATATATATTTTATATTTTTAATATATATAATAATGATAAACTGTAAACATCAAAGATATTATTTTTTTTGAATTTTGAATGGTTAAAAAATATGGAAAATAGTCTATCATGGAAAATAATACATTTATAGGTATTTTTTAATGTGTGAAAATTTTAGAACATACATTATTCTGAAACGGAAAGAATATGTTTTAGCATTGATGGTTTCATATTCAAGCTAAACAAACCAAAACTATCTAGCTGAAATTATAATCTTGGAAAGAGTGATTCCCTAAGAATATAACACTAATTTGTTTTCTCATAAATATAGTATAAAAGAGTCAAGACAACTAAAATGTTTCATCAAAGAGGTGAATAGACACTTATACTCATTCCTTAAGTAATGAGAAATACGTTAGGATAGTTTATTTGGAAATTGTATCCAGTATTCAAAGTAAGAAAAAATAATCCACAAGAACAAAAATGACCAAAAAGTCATTAAAGAAATAAAAAACTCTTCTTACCCTTTTTATAGATATATGTTTTTGAATTAGAAATAAAAAACTCTTCTTACCCCCCCCCCCCCGGGGTGAAAGTTTACAACACTTGTAACTCGTACAAGGAAATGCTACAATTACAAAGACATCAATATCGGAAACGCTTTATAATATAATATGAAACTTTTGTGAAGCAGAGGTGATGAAACCCTCTCAAGCTTGGAATCTGCCATGTAGACAAATATAACTCTTCATATCGTCGCTGTGAAGTAATAGTGAGAGTTCTCTCCTTGCCAAGACCAAGAAGCTTTGCCCGTACCTGAAGTTGTACCTCTTTAACGATCAAACCAGGTGGTTTATTAAGCCATAGTGTAAACGAGAGTTCCTTTCTCTCCAAATGAAATAAACAGCAGCTTGGACACTAACTTCAAGATAGTTTTTATCTTCTTACGTACACATGGGAGATGTAATGAGCCAAGGGACCATCTCTTCCAAACCGGTAGGGAAGGTGAGTCTGAGTTTAGATAACAGAACTTTCCACACAGTGATAGAGAAATGACACTCAAAAAAATATGTAGAGACGTCTCTGCCGGATGACCACAGAGAAGACACTATTTGTTGAAACACAGCAATATATAAACTTCGTGTATGCAACAGACTTATAAGACAAACTCTCTTATTAATCCTTCTTGAGGAAACTGACTCAAAACCTCAAGCTTTAGGAACACACACTGCATCTCATCATAACTCGATAGACACATATATATAGCTAACAATAGAGTAACCTAATCTTAAAGATAAAGACATAATATTATAGATAACTCCTAAAAGATATTCATCTTTATCTTAAACCACAACTCTAGATTAGGCTTCTTGTTAGCTTCCTCCGCAAGTCTCTCAATCATCCTTGATTATCTTCAAGCTTATTCCAACATACTCCTCCTTAAGCTTGAAGTTAATCTCTGCTGAATCATGAACACCAATGAACTCCCTCATTTCTTTAAACTTCATTCGTCCGAGTCCCTTTGTCAATATATCAGCCTTCTGTCTATCTCCTGAGACATGCTCAACATCTACCAGTCCCTTCTCGACACACTCACGGATGTAATGAAACCTCCTATGTATGTGCTTGCTGCGTCCGTGGAAGACTGGGTTCTTAGTCAATGATATAGCCGATTTATTGTCTACTCTGATGGTCACCTTCCTGCATTCGTCGCCTGTAACTTCACTCAAAAGTTCTTGAAGCCATATCGCCTGCTTAGCTGCCTCTGTGGCTGCCATAAACTCAGCTTCACAGGATGATAATGCTACACTCTCCTGCTTCTGTGAGCACCATGTGATAGGGCTCTCTCCAAGATAAAATATATGTCCTGTAATACTCCTTGCATCATCGACGTCCACGGTAAGAGAACTATCACTGTAACCAAGCAACTCTGGCCTCTCTGCACGCTTATAGGTCAGACCATAAGCCAAGGTTCCGCTCAGGTATCTCAAAACATGTTTCAATGCTGCATCGTGAGACTCCTTAGGCTCCATCATGTATCTGCTCAAGACTCCAATGCTGTAAGAGAGGTCTGGTCTTGTATGAATTAGGTACCTTAGGCAACCGATACTACGCCTATACTTCTTTTCATCAACTGTCTTCTCTTCTGCTGATTTTGATAGCTTTAGACTCCCATCCATTGGAACGTGAGCAGAGTTGCATCCTTCCATTCCTGTCTCAGTTAGTATCTTCCTTGCGTATCTCTCTTGTCTCAAGGTAATACCGTAGTCATGCTGCAATACCTCGATGCCCAAGTAATAAGTCAATCTTCCCAAGTCACTCATCTCGAACCTTGCTGACATTTCTTTCTTGAACTCCAATATCATTGACAAACTCGAGCCTGTCACTAGTAGATCATCTACGTATACTGCAACTATGAGAATATGACCACTCCTCTTTCTTTGGTACAGGGAAGCTTCTTTCGAACATCTCGTAAACTGTAACTCCTTGAGGATAAAGTTTAGCTTGTCATTCCAAGCCCGAGGGGCCTGCTTCAAACCATAAAGAGCCTTAGACAGCTTATACACTTTTCCTTCACTTCCCTTAACCTCAAAACCTTCAGGCTGACAAACATACACCTCCTCCTTAAGATCACCATGGAGAAAGGCTGTCTTTACGTCCAAATGATGTACCTCCCAGCCATAAGACGCAGCCAACGCAATGATAAGTCTTATTGTTTCAATCCTAGCAACCGGTGCAAACACTTCGTCGTAATCGATCCCATGTCTCTGTACGTATCCCTTTGCCACGAGCCTAGCTTTGTACTTGTTCACACTCCCATCTGGATTCCTTTTGATCTTAAACACCCATTTTAGTCCAATGGGTTTCACACCTGCAGGTAAATCAACCAAGATCCATGTTTGATTCTTCTCTATCGAGTTTATCTCATCTTCACAGGCCGTTAGCCACACTTTAAATCCTTTTGCTTCTGAGAAATCCCACGGTTCATCATTGATAGAGCTAAGAAGCAACTCACTCTCTGTTTCTGCCAACAGAATATAATCAGATAAGTACTCCGGTGTCTTTGTTTCTCTGGTAGAGCGTCTTAGTTGTGGTTGTTCCTGAGATTCTTCTTCATCATCAGTGATCTCAATCACATCATTCGTAGTGTCAGCTTTTGATTCCTCCTTTGTTACCCTCGTCTCTTCCTCTGTTTCAGCCAGAGACTCTGTTTCCTTGAGTCCTCTGTTTCCAAACTCACCAAGACCTATACTGATCTGACCAACATCAGTGCCGTTGTCTTTGGTATCCCAACTCCAGCTCTCATCTTCCATAAAGATTACGTCTCGGCTGATAACGATTTTCTTACTCACTGGATCAAAGAGACGGTAAGCTTTGGTTCCTGGCTCAGTCCCAAGGTGAACTAGAGCTTTTGATCTATCATCAAGCTTCTTACGTCCTGGAGCTTCAACCCTTGCATAACCGATGCATCCAAATACACGTAGGTGTGCAACATTAGGCTTGTTTCCCTTGAAGAGTTCGTATGGAGTTCCTTCTGACAAACTTCGTGTTGCTGCTCGGTTAATGAGATAACACGCATGTCTTACAGCCTCACCCCACATGTAATTAGGCACGTTCATGTGCTTTAACAAACTCCTTGTCATCTCCAACATCGTTCTGTTACGTCTCTCCACCACACCATTTTGCTGTGGAGAATAAGGTGCAGTCAAATGCCTCTGTATGCCGTTCTCCTGACAAAAAGCATTGAACTCATGAGAAGTAAATTCTCCTCCCCTATCTGTCCGAAAAGTTTTGATTCTGACCCCTGCTTCTTGTTCTACCAATGCTTTGAATCGTTTAAACCTTCCAAACGCCTCACTCTTTTCTCTTAAAAGCATAGTCCACATGTACCTCGTGTGATCATCGATTATCACAAATACGTATCTGTTTCTTCCTATTGTTGGAGGTGTAATGGGACCACAGAGATCACCATGTAACAGTTCAAGCCTTCTTGATGCTCGAAACTTCGTAGCTTGAGGAAAAGTTTTCCTTGCTTGCTTGCCAAGCAAACACGAAACACATGTTTTCTTCTCTATCACAAAGTTTGGAACTCCTGAAATCAATTCCTTATCAACCATCATCCTCATATTATCGAAGTTGATGTGACCAAGCCTCGCATGCCACCTACTTGAAGTGCTCGATGTAATAACTTGCAGACATGAAGAACTTTCAGCCTCAAGAGCCACTTTATAGAGCCTGTTCTTTCCTCTACTGCTTCTTATCAGTAGTCTCCCATCTCGGTCATGTATATATAGTAAATCCTCCTTCATTCTTACCTCGCACCCCGCCTCTGTAGCTTGTCCCAAGCTTATAATGTTACTTCTAAGAGCAGGGATGTAATAGACGTTTGACATTGTCTTTTTCGCTCCATTTGTGAAGATAAAACTGATCGATCCCTTCCCTTTTATGTCAATGCGGGAGTCGTCACCAAATTTGACTTTTCCTGTTATGGTTTCGTCAAGTGTGGTGAAATAGGAACGATCTCCAGTCATGTGATTACTGGCCCCATTATCCAAGTACCACAAGTTACTCTGTTCTAAGCTACTCTCTAGGACGTTAGGCCTCACCTTCTCTTCATTAAGAAACACTAGCTCATGAAGCATCAATTCGTCTGCCATATGTGTATCTTCTTCCTTTGTCTCTTGTGCTTCTTGTAGTTTAAGCAAACGGTCAGGACAATCAGTGGCGTAGTGCCCCAACTTATCACATCGATAGCAAGTGATCTTTGATGCATCGTGGTAAGAGTCTCGGTATGTATTTCGTCCGCGACCTCTTCCTCCTCTGTTAAAGAAACGTCCTCCACGACCACGGCCTCTGCCTTCAGCATTGTATCCACCATTAGAGCTCCTGTTATCATTTAGACCAGATTGATGATCGGAGTTAGTAAACATCAGCTTGTTCTGTTCCTCCGAAGCCTCTTCCTCTACGTTAATACGTTCCTCATAAACCTTTAGACGACCAATTATATCTTCAAAACCGGTCGTCTTAAGGTCTAAGACTTGCTCTAATGCTGCCACAATATGTATATACTTCTTGTGTGGAAGGCTCTTCAAAAATTTCTTGACGAGCTTTGACTCCTCTATGTCTTCTCCAAGTGCGGAGGACTTCGATGAAATCTCTGCAATCCTGCCACTAAACTCGTCAATAGTCTCACTGTCCTTCATCTTCAGACGGTCAAACTCAGCCATAAGAGTTTGAAGTCGAGCCTCTTTGACTCTCTCAGCCCCCATATGTCGCGTCTTAACAGCATCCCACACCTTCTTTGCTGTATCCAACTCTCCGACCTGCAACACCAAAGCTTCTGGTATCGACTGAACAAGCAACGCCATGGCCATGTTGTTCTTTTCATCATCAGCCTTTTCCACTTCGATAATATCCCAGACTTTGTGTAGCTTCAGTAAGATCTTCATCTTGATTGCCCATACCGTGTAGTTAGTAGCATTCAGAATAGGGTATTTGATCGATGATGATCCTGGTTCTTTCGGCTTTGTAGTAACAACCGTAAGATCTCCCATTGTTTCAATTCACGCTCTGATACCACGTGTTGAAACACAGCAATATATAAACTTCGTGTATGCAACAGACTTATAAGACAAACTCTCTTATTAATCCTTCTTGAGGAAACTGACTCAAAACCTCAAGCTTTAGGAACACACACTGCATCTCATCATAACTCGATAGACACACATATATAGCTAACAATAGAGTAACCTAATCTTAAAGATAAAGACATAATATTATAGATAACTCCTAAAAGATATTCATCTTTATCTTAAACCACAACTCTAGATTAGGCTTCTTGTTAGCTTCCTCCGCAAGTCTCTCAATCATCCTTGATTATCTTCAAGCTTATTCCAACACTATTCAGGAACCACAAGATCCCACGATCTTAATCTGTCACGAGTCAGCATTCTCTCCTTTAGGAGAAGCCAAACTATGAAAGAATGCTTTGGAATTTTTTGGCTGAACCACACCGCCTTGTGCCAAGCTACCAAGGTGGAGTAGGATTTAAGGAAATCCAAGTCTTGGATGTGGAAAAGACTGAAGGAGGGTCGTCTACCGAATTCCTCCACCAATAGACTCGGAGGAATTAATATATGGGACCTGAATAGGTAAAGACTGATGCAGCATTATCAGCATCGGATTCCTAGAACGAGTAGCACGTCAAACACCAGCATTATTACATAAAATAGAATGTATGCATCGAAAAGTAAGTCAATTGGCTATTTAGTGAATTATAATTGATTTCAACGTCATAAAGCCTAATTTCCCTTTTTTAAAGAAAACGAATTCACAAGAACAACCGGTGCAACCTGCAAAGAAACAACAAATCAATTAATAATTATATACTGATTGTAAAAAACTAAAAGTGGCCTTTTGTTACTCATACACTCTCACAGAATAAGCTTTTCATTGCTAATATTTGGAAAAGTGAATAGATTCTTCCGCAGGTCCTCCTCTACACATCCACTCCTTTATGCCTTCTTTCCAAAGATTCATTCCTTTGTTCACAACATTTGCCCGCAAAAAGTTTCCCTCGTAGTTGGATGATCTAACTTCGAGTACTTGTGTTAAGCAAAACACAATCAAGATTAGAAGATCAGTTTTTTCAATAGTCAGATAAGATCTTAGACACCGTTGACCTGCTTCACGGGATCGCCTATAAGGACCTGATCCACTCATGGAAATTTTATTTGTACGGGGCTTTATTGATCCAATTTCTCACTTTTGAGAGTCAACCTGGCCAACCATCATATCTTTTTTTACTTAATTCAACACAAAGCACCAGTATAGACAGATTGTATTACTCCCGCACCGGAACTCTTGCTTCTTGGCCAAGAGAGGCTTCTCGCTGCAATTGATTCCTAACACCAGATTGGCGATTGTGAAAAAAGAATAGGAGTCCTTTAGCCTTCAGTCAATAGGATGAATACTTCCCTCTAGTGGGTCAGTCAGTCTTGAAATGTGTTCCATATAATAGAAGAGAAAAGGGCCCCGGGTAAAGAAAGCAAGCAGGCCAGAGTAAAGAGGAAAGGTTGTGCCTTGCAATTCAATCTTTTACTCGGGAAGTAAAGTTCTGATAACAATAGTCAAAGGGTACTCATATTGGTGGGGGTCTTTTTCAAATATGGAATTGTCACCCTATTCTGATATACGAGAGGAATTCACCTTTGACTGTGCGGCTTTGTTTAAGCTGCTGCGCTTTCTAATCCCCTTCGTAAGGAGAACAAAGAGGCTAAGCTAACTAACTTACATGATTTTAACTATACCTGAAAGGTGAACAAGAAGAGTGTTCACTAGTAGCTAGTATTGAAAGAAAAGCAGCCGTTCCTTTGCTGCTTGCTTTGCTTCAAGCTCCCGAGAACTGCTTCGATTTCGACGGATAGATCAGTAGTACCTGAAAAGGAAAAACCGTAGTATTTTCCGCAGTCAATTTGTAGTCATTACTCAATGCGATAGCCCAGATTTTCATTTTCTATTATACAGCCATTCTTTAGCCAGGAAGGGCATCCGCGCCCCATAATTATGTTCAAAGGAAAGGATAAGGCGGGTTATTATGTTAGTAACCTCCATATGGAAATGAATCTCAGTCTTTTCCTTCTTTTCCCACCAGTGTTAAAACAAACTAAAGCATAAAGACAGAGAAGATAAAGAGAGCTTCTCACTTCATGGAATGAGATGCAAGTTCTTGCTCGACTTCTGGGGTTCATTAGCAAAAAAAAAGAAGCTATTGAATTAGCTGCGAGAGAGGTATTGTACTGTAAATACCGAAGAAAGGATCAAATGGCATGATTGATGACTTTTATAGTCTTTACTACGCGATAATTGAATAAATAAAGAAGATGGCTTCTACCCCTGCCAGTATTCTATTCCAACAACAGCGGAACACACTTCAAAGTTTTCCTGGTGGAAACGAAGCAACCCCGCTACGCGCCTTTATTCACGGGACTTCCATCACTTGATTTTCTCCAAGGAAGAAATAGTGACAGCTTAGGATGCAAGACGGGCTCACTTCCCTCATTCAAATGGGGAAATAGGAAGAGTTCTATCTGATAGGCTAATTGCAGTTTTTTAGGTGATAACAGAGCTCTTCCGTGGGAAAGTACCTACCCAAATTGAATAGAAGACTCGCACCTTAGCTATTCTATGTGATATTCGTTTATCTGGATGGTTAATTATGGCGAGCTATGCCACTCTTGCCTGTCCTATTTGCTTCCTATTCCCTTTTTACCAGAACAGGGGGAGCTTCACATAAGGCAAGAATGAGCGTGGACAAAGAGGAGAGTTTTTGAATATATCTGATATGACAGAAAAGTTCAACTGTTAATTTTCCCGGGCATGAAAGACCGGAAAAATGGCATAATCTAAATGGCATTCCGTGGGCAAAGAGGAAACCGAAAGCTCAGTCAAAGGCGGAATGCGGGTGAAACAGAGTACTCACGATTTGAAATCGGATGGTAGTTTGTCTTTAGATACAAACTCTAGGTATAGCGTTGCATTTGCATCGTCTGAATTGTACTTTAAAATATAGTTATTGAACTTTCCCGAGAATTGACTCTCGTATTGGACACCGAATAGGTGGACCCTCGAACGGGATACGCTCCGACTTGGTATCAATCTTTCTCACCTGATGGCTACTCGTTGATTGAGGAAGAATCTTGAGTAATGCGCAGAAGAAGCATCCCGGCTAGCCACTCAGTCGTACCTACCAGCCGTCTACGACTGGCTCCCCGGCAGGTACTCCATCCTTACACAAATAATAAGGAGAACCATTTTCTATTATTAAATTTATTCTAAAATAATTAAGAATTGCAAACCATTTTAGATATTTTCAATTATCTTTTATTTATCTTATTTCAATTTGAATAATTATTTCTGATTTTTTGAATTTGATATTTTTGTAAAATATTTAATCTTATTTGGTTGTGAAAATACTTTATATTTGGTTTTTAAATTAGATATATATTATGTTTTCTAGATAACCATCATTTGCTTCCCTAAACCTATATTTTAACATCTGGGATATTTTATCATTAGTTAAAAGTTATCATGTTTAACTAACAAATTGATTATTTATTTAAAATATTAATTAAAAATATTTTAAAAGGTGAGTCTTTCATATATCTGTATTTTTCACTTATGGAACATAACTGTCTTAGAAACTATAACTAAGATTTTAACGTTTTCATCATCATTTTTTGTAACAACCTTTTCACTTTTAATTGTTTTTATTATTATAGTAACTTTGAAAATATTTATTTCAATATATCTGAGTTTGAGAAATTAATCATAGAGTTTTATGAAAAAATGGGAAATTATGTATTAAATCATCATTTTATACCTTCATTATAATATTTTAAATGTTATTAAATTCTATTTTATTTTATTTTTTCTTGAAAATTGCATATTTCAACAAAAGTTATCTTCTAGTACTGCTTTCAAAACTACCAAAACAATTTGAAAGGTTATATCACTTTCTTCGGTTACTTACAATATTTTACTTATATAATATAATATAAAACGTAATACTTTTGAAGCATTGCATCACTTTGGCATTATTCTTTTTATAATATTATTAATAATAAATTTCTAATAGTTTTTTTTTGTAATCCTCAAACTTTTTTAACTATATCAGTTATATATTTTTCTTAGCAAAAACATTTATATATTATCCTTTTTGTTTTAAGTGTTTACTATATAATCATTTTAAATATAATATTGAAAATTTAATATTGATTAGTAAACCTAATACTTTTGAAGGATTGCATAAGTTTGGCATTACTATTTTTATCCTCAATCTTTCTTAACTATATAAGTTATATATATATATATATATATATATATTCAACAAAAAATCATTTCTATCTTATAATTTTGTTTTAAACATTTCATAAATAATTATTTAATATAATATTAGAAATTTAATATTTATTACTAAACCTAATAATTATTTAAGCATTTGCTAATTATGTAGAAGACATACGAAGTTTGAGGAGTAGTTTCACTACTTCAGAGGTGATCCATATACCTAGAACGGATAATAAAAAGGCGGACAGTCTAGCACGCAATGCAAGGAAGCAATCGTCTTATGTCGTTCACATGGATGCTGATCCTCCAGTTTGGTCTACAGAGTCTATATGAGTCTGTAATGTTGCTGACAAAAAAGAATAAAAAATTATGAAGGATAGCATCACTTTGGCATTAGTGTTTTAATATCTTTTATTTATAATAACATTCTAATAATCTTATTTTCATCTTCAATTCGAATAATATTATTTTCATCTTAAATTTATACGCAATGTTTAAAATATATATTTTTTAAAAAGGGAAACTATATCAGCTATATATATAAAAATTTAATATATAATCATATTTGAAATAATATTAAAAAATAATACTGATGAATAAACAAAATACTTTTAAAGGGTTGCATGACTTAGTGTTTTTAATATATTCTATTTATAATAAAATTCTAATAATATTATTTTCAGATAACCATATATTTTCATTTAAAAAAAAAAAATTGATACGTAACCACTTTAATATAATATTGATTTCCCCCCGATTTTACAGAAGTCAGAATCCTAATCTATAAATAAAAAAATGAAAGCACTACTTCACTATTTTTTTTTAAGTACTCAAAAGTTCTGGCCAAATCCCTCCTTCAGGTCCGAAACCACAACATGTCTTCAGTTCTTCGAAGCCATAATACATAATGCATGTTGTATTACGAATTTACAAATTTCGTTAACAATGTCTTTAATTTAATTACGACACTATAGAAACTATATATGTTGTATAGTTTTTATTTTTAACTAAAGATAAATTGGAGGATGTTGGTAAAACTGCATCAAAATTCTAAAATGAGGGTTTAACTAATAGTACTTAAAAGTCTAATTAAAACCACTTATTTAGGATTTAATTTATCATATCATGTTATTATTTGTTTGTCATATCGTATCATGTTATTCCAAAAATGCAGAATATATAATTACAATTTTGGTATAAGATATGTAATATCTTATATGTTTAGGTATAAAATATATATGGTTTTTATAGGTTTTGATATGATATATTGTTGCAAAAATGTATTCACGGAAAGAAATGCAAACATTAACCTGCAAAAATATTTTGCTTAAAACAAATTCTCTCTTACAAGTTACAATTATAAATAATCTTCAAATTCTCCACTATAGTTCTACTGACAACTCAAACAGAAGAAAGTACAAGCTCATATTCAGTAAAAATGGAGAAAACAGCTTTGATATTCATCGGTGTTCTACTTTTCTCATCATGTAAGATTACTTTTACTTGCATCTTATGTTTACTAAATTCATTACTAGCATCCTCTTCATAAGCATGATCAAAACACCTCTCACAGGCACTCAAATTCTTTCAAAAACTTGCAACACCGATTCTGATTGTACAAAGATCACGTGTCCAAGTATAATCAATATCAAGTGTGTGAAGAACACATGTCAATGCGTAAAAGATGAAATTGTGGATTTACCCCTTCAAACAAGGTGTAACCCTGCTGCTTGCGCTGCTTTATGCAAGTCAAAAGGCGAAGAAGTTGGGTTTTATTTCTGTGCTCTAGACCATTGTTACTGTCGCAAACCTCCTATGTAATAACAAGCCAGTAGTACCTTAAACTTCTGTTATTGCCGCAAATCACATGTTGTCCTCTATTTTACTCCTTTATCAAGAATTGGATGATATATATTATATATCTCAAATTTTTGTTATTAATATAAATAATAAACTATTAGTTTTAAACTGTGACATTTAAATTTAAATACTACCTGAAAATGTTGTAAAAAGAAAGTAAAATAAAATATACCACTAAATCATAACAACACAGAAAAGAGTACACATGAAATCATAATCTTGAAACCACAATCTTGTATATTCAGATTTTCATGTCATATTCAGATTATTATCGGATATATATGGGTCATTTGGAAAAGTTTTTATTGGGTTTATCATTTATGTTTATTGCAATTTGGTTTACGGTACTAGTACTGTGTCCGGCATTTCATTTGATATACCAGGAATCAGTGAAGTGATTTTCAGCAAGAGAGCTTTAAAAATGTTCATTCTTCATCAGCTTTTACAAATACAGAAATGATGGGAATGTTAGAATGGATATACCAGTGTTTTCCCTTACTGTTTTTTTTTTTAAATTTAATTACCGGAAAGTTCGGGCCGAAGTTCTAATCTTTCTTAGGCCCGAAACCATAACATGTAATATTAGTTTAGTCCCACCAGTCACTTGAACTGGAAACCACAACATGTAATATTAGTTTTCCTTCTAGTTTTAATCATTGAATCTATCTTATTAAAACAGAAACATTACAACTTCTTCTAGGTGGATTTTAAAGTTGGACCTTATGTAATTAATGCTATATTAATCTACTTATTACTAGACATACATTTTTATAAATAATTAATATCAACTATTACCATAATTTTTCACTTCTTACCTTATTATTATATCCACTACGCATGTTTCCTTATATTGCATATATTTTACTATAAGGTAGATACATCCACAAGCATATTATACTATAAGATATATTATTAATAATACATCTACTAACATATAATACTATACGACAAATTACTAATAATACAATATATTATATGTATTCATTAACTTGCATCTATCAATATTAGCAATACTATGAAGACGACTAACTCTATACTTTGAACCTATAAACCATGATATACTAATTTATAACAAAAATGATATTACTGTTACAAATTAGTTTATATAAAAATTATTTATAGCAGCAATTTGTTATATAAGATAAATTTAATCAAGATCCAAATCTTTTTTTTTCCTGTTCAGAAATAAGAAACCTATGAATATATACCATTAAGTTAGCCAAAAATCTTCTGAATAAATAGTAAATTTCACCAACCTAAAAAAATGAATTAAAAATAACAAAAGATATTATGTTTGAAATTTAGCTCACTGAGTCAGGTATAAATCTGTTCATTTTAGGTATGAGTTCTTCGAGTTCTCAACATTTGGATCTAAGTATGTATTTGATTTTTTTGTCCGGGTCGATTTTTTTGGTTCCGGATCATTCTAACTTTTTTATATTATAAATCTTAAATAATATACAACATGTATATAAAATATGTGAATCAAAAGATAAATCCGCGCAGACGCGCGGGTCATGATCTAGTATCTTGTTAAACTTGAGATGCAGAACAACCAGCTAGAGTATCTTTGGCAAGGAACCCAATTAATATTGTACACTTGTACTTGTTTATAATCTATTACTTTCTCTTCATGTTATATGATGTTACTCTCTCTCTCTCTCTCTCTCTCTCTCTCTCGCTTTGTTGTTGTGTGGTTTTACATTCAGCCGCTTACAAATCTCAAGAATATGGATTTGTCTATGTCTTTTAATGTGAAAGAACTCCCAGATATTTCAACCGTGCCGTGCTTAAATTAAAAAAAAACTGATCATATGCAAAAAATGCTCTTGTTAGTATTTATTAAAAGTTTTTTGTTAAACTATTAGAGAATTTGAGTGTATGACCTAAAGAATTTATAATTCACTAATTTACCATAGTAACTTAAATGGTTGTTTTTTTTTTGGTCAAAACTTAAATGGTTGTTATGAACCAATTAGTGAATACAATAACCAAAGAGGCAATTTCTTTTTTCACTTAGGAGGTTTACCTTTTTCCTTGTTGATTTAGGATTTGTAATATTTCCATTTATCTATGACGGTTTATCTATCTTGTAATTTCCTATATAAAGGGCACATTATGTTATGAATAATACACAACCAGTTCCTTATTTCTCTCTCGATTCACAACACGTTATCAGTACGACTCTCTAAAACTCTAAGCTAAAAGTTCCGACCACAAACCCCCCTCTCTCTCTCTCTCTCTCTCTCTCTCTCTCTCTCTCTCTCTCTCTCTCTCTCTCTCTCTCTCTCTCTCTCTCTCTCTCTCAGTTGAAACCCTTGACGGCGAGAACCTTAATCCCTTGATCGTGAACCTCCATCCCGTCGTGAAACTTTGATCCTTGTTCGATCGACGACCCTGATCCTTGTTCGCGACCCGATCTAAGCTAGTACTAGCTCGCGACTTTCTCTTGTTCATCGGTGGTCCATTCAACCCGATAGGAGGTTAAAGTAATAATCGAAACCCTAATGATTAAATTGAATCCCTAAAACCTTAAAACCCTAATCATGCCTTTACATGATTAAAACCTGAAACTTATGATTCAAAAATTATCAAAACATGATAAATCTTCAAACCTAAATCGAGAAAACTTAAAACTAAGTTATGATCTATTTTTATCAAAACCCTAATTAAACTAAAGTATCAGATTAATTATTAACATATAATCAGATCACATAAAGCTTAATTAAAATCGATGTATATAACTATAATTATTAAAAACCCTAATTGTATGAATTAAATCTTTTTCTGTTTGAATATTGAGGTTTTAAAATCTGTTCCTGTTTTGAATTAGTCTTAATCGAATGCTAGAAACTGATTTCTCTGAAAACTGAATATGATTGCATCATCTGATAAAACCTGTGTACTATGATTGATAAATTAATTATTTTGAAGTGGAGTTCTTAGTTGAATTATTCTGAATGCATTTAAGTTCAGTATATTTTTATGGGATTTTTACGTAAGACCTAAATAATTAATAAATATTGAATATTGCATGTTTCTATTTATGTTATTAGATGTTGATTTGGAATTCAGTAAATAAGAAAATTATTGTTAAACTATGATCTAGTTATCATATGTTTTTATTTTGGCATTATATATTGATGTTTACTAACACACTGGCCATATTTTATGAGCAACATTTTAAACATTTAAGGATTGATTATTCTCTCTAAAAATAAGAGATCATGTGAAATTATAACCAACCAGAATATGAGCAGTTAATATTCGCATCTCCGTTGCACTTTTATTTGTCAAGATAAGTATTTTATTTTCATGTTTTATATAAAAGTTTAACAACTTTTGATTAGGTCGTATTAAAATTGTTACATATGATATAAAATTTGTTTAGTAAATTGATTGGATAAAAACCTTGTTAAATAGCATGAAAATAAAGATTTAGTCCATATAATAATTACTATAGTAGTACTATTTATTTCTTGATATATTATAATATTTATAATAGTATATATCTCTATATATCTTGAAATTTATTATATTACCATCATCTGTTGGGTTTTAAATTTAAGGCTTGACCATAAAAGATCCATAAGTTTTGGAGAACAATCCAAAGAGACGTACGATCGTCTTAATGTGATAATCTAAAGCTCAAGACCTGGAGTCTGTAAATATAATGCAACTAATTTGGATGTTAAGTTCAAAGTAAAAAAATTTGGAAAATATTTAATGATGCAAAAATGAGAATACATATTCAAACAAATAATTTTGTCCAGCAGACAAAAGAGATAAAAGAAGTATGTACTTGTATCTTGTCTCCTTGAGACTCGAAAAACAATGAGTTATTGATGTAAGGTCAAGACCAAAGAGTTTCTGTTAAAACTCATATTCTCATTTGAAGTTAAGGATAAAGATGGTAATAAAGAAATGATATGAGTCAATCATCTAAAGATGAAAGAAAATTAATGTGAGTACAATGTCTTGTGGTATCTAAATAATTTGAAGCTCTAGAAGAGCAGATATATGTACACATATGGGAACAAAACTTATACTTTCCCAAGTCTCAAAGATCAAAAGGATATAAGATATAACACATGACCTTAAGTGGGGTATGTTGTTTATTTTAGTTGAGATTCAATTCGAGATTGACAAAAATGTAGTGTTGTCATCTCGAGGGGTGGGGGGAATTAGAGAATCTCACATCTCTATTAAGTGGAACATCCAGAAGTATGTTCATGCTGGAAAGAGACTTAATGAGTCATTTATAAAATAAAACTACGGGATTTTACATCTATAATGTTGAGACATTAAGTAAAAGGAAATGTTGAATACTTTCAATCAAGAGTATTACCCAAGGCACTCTTATATTGTACTACATAGAAAATGGAGATAAATGTAATAGTAAACCAGATGTTTACTGAAAGTGTAATATTTGGCAAACCGGTTGTGCCACCCCGGTTTAGTAATGATGCGAAAGATAATCATATGAACATTCGTTGAAGAACTAGAAGATTCTTAAGAATGATCTGCTATATGCTGCTTACTTACAAGGCAATATAAGAATACATTTTTCACCGGTCAAATAGATTTGAAAGCTATTTACGCAAGGAAATGTTTGTGGTCTTGATCACCCACTGGTGGACTGATCATCTACCATATATAATGCATCGACAAGAATTTCGTATGTATCCTTGTCATAGATCCGCAATCTGATGTATGCGAGACTAACTAGTAATAATGGTGAATTCACAAGCCTTTGATGATTATTTTATGCATGCGAGGATACATGATGAACAACCTTAGCTAATATTCATACATATGATGTAGCAATATTGATTCGCATAATGCCAATGAGTAATTAAGAAATCTTCCCATCAAATTGGTTTTGGGTCAGAAACCAAAGATCCCATCTAAATTTTTTTGATAAGTTGTAGTTGCTCCACCACACAACTAAAAGATGGGATCTCAAATGAGGTTATGAATATGTTGGATATGACCTCCACTGACGATAAAATCTAGAAGATTTTATAAAATTTATGTAAAGACTCAAAGTTAGTATATCCAACATTAGGGGGAGAAAATAAACAGCTGGAAAATGAAAATGAGTTGAAATGATTATCATTGATCCTCGGACTAAAAAGCGCAAATATAAGTCCAAAATGAATGTATGGAGATAATTCTATTACAAAGATTAACATATGAGTTGCTAGACTCGTTTATTGACCCTAAGAAAGTGATGAAATCACAAGTACCAGCTGTAAATGCTCCAGTTAAAATAGATATCCTAGAAGGACAATATCAAACTGCTAATTAGTCTAAAGAGCGCCTGAAGCGTGATAGACCTATCGGTTCTAAATATAACAATCCTCGAAAAAGAGAAGGAGCATGAATGAAAATGGCAGAATCGAGGAATAAAATATTAAGGATCTCAAGAAGAGATAGAAAACATGACAAATTCAGGTACCTGAGAATAAAGAAATCTCAAAATAGCTGTCATGTCTGAAACAATATGGAACCGATATCAAGTCGTGAATACTTATGCATGCAATGTAGCAGTTGATGAGAATGAAGATCATAAACCATCTATTGAAAAGTGTACACAAAATGATAAATGGCCGAAAAGGAAAAGAAACAATAGATGCAGAACTCTTGGAAAGAGAGAGTATTTTGACGAGTAGTCCATACACCTGAAGGTGTAAACCAGTGGCACATAAATGAGTCTTTATGTGAAAGAATGAATTAGATGATGAAACGTTGTGAGATGCAAAGTAGTAGTTGCACAATAGTTCTCAGAAAAACCTGAAGTTATTATAAGAAACACATAATCATGTGGTGGAAGCATAAACTTTCAAAGTTTTTTTAGTCTGGCAAGAATTGAAAGCCACTGTAAATGACAATTTTGTTAATGATCAAAAGGATATACACTACAAGAAGCAGCAAACTCCATAAGAATTTGAATTGTTAGAAGCAGTAAGTGCTAGTTCTCGAGAACTTTACCGCATGAGTATATAAAGAAAATAATTCTTGGTCATGAAGTACCATGATATTGGAATTTTACTGATCTCTTTCATGATTGAAAAATGATTTTGTATGACAAGAAGGATAGTCAAACTTGTAACTTTTACAAGAAGCAAGAGAATAACTTATATGTTAAGTATGCTTAATGTGAAGGTTTAGAAGATTGTCAATAAAAGAAATCTGGACATTGAGTCCAAATAGACCAATATATGATATTTTGTGTGAAAGTAATGCTATGGACAAGAAGTACAATGGTCTAAGAGATTATCTGACAATCAAACGAATTTATTCACTAAGGATATGATTATATCAATTCTTAAAAGGATCATATGTATGATGAAAATATATCTCCCAAAGATGATGCTTCCAGGGGAAGAATATGATGATGTGAGTGGTTGTACTCTTTTTCCTTATCATGGTTTTTATTCCATTAGATTTTTTCCACGTCAAGGTTTTTAGAGGCAATAAAGAACACACAAATGATAGATACCTAAGTGTTAAAGATCTATTAATCTTCCAATGTATTTTTGAGATTGAGAAAATCAGGAGAGAATGATCAATATCAATCATATTTGAAAAAGAATCCAGGACACATTCCATTCGTAAGACAGAATCGAATGGACACATTCCATATGGAATTAAAATATTACTCGGTGTCCAGAGAAAGATCTTTGAGTCTATTTTCGTCTCCATTTTGAACTCAAGATATGACTGTTTTCGTGGGACATGTACAAGCTGTCTCAGAATACCTTATATCATCTGATAAGGGGACATGACCCAACATATCAGAGCTGACAGTGGGATTTCCGAAGGGAAGGATGCACCAACCATCATGTACGAGGACAATGCAGCATGCATAGCTTCCGACCTCGATGGTTGGACCAATGAAATGCTTGTATTGGGTTTCTACCCGTTGAGACTGCTCTTATTGTTTTATTATTTTGTGTTCTGATGATGACTATTTTACATGCCAGTGCCTTTCATGATTATCCGTAAGAATAGCTCCATGAAGCAACAACTATGTATTGATCGGATGACTGACCTGATCTCTGGAATTATTTGGTTAACAAATCAAACTAATAGATGAACACACACGGATATAACAAGTTCACAACTTCGACCGCTACGTCTTGGAGTAGCATCTCCTACTAAGCATCCACTAATCAATCAAACGTTTTACAACGTTAACGGTTATGTTCTTGGGAGGTACAATGAGATAATATTGGTCCAGAACACAAGGCTAAAGAGATCCAATATACTCTCCTTTAAGAAACGCTTCAACAAGAATTATATTTCCCTGCTTGAGTGCATAATTAAGCTCAACCAGATCAACTCTGTCGTTAGTTATGTTTCTCTGTTGCAGAACGATCATGTTTATTGAAAAAGAATGTCCCTTCGTTTCTAAATGTTTCTCTGAGCTAGTTCATGTTCAGGCGTAACTGATCCATTAACCTTTGTCTGGTAGTTCTTCACCTCTTCGCATTTTCAATGTTTGCTAACAGAGCCTGATTAAGCTTGAGACTGGATTTTCTTACCACAGCTCTATTCTCCTTCTCGAAAAATATCAGAACGGAATTTCAGCATAGTCGATGTTTCTTTCCAAACCAATTTGTCTCCATCTCTCACTTCATCTTCTTTAATGGGGTTTTAAATAAGTTCGTCAACTCCTGACTTCTCTTCCTGAATGCTACCAATCAGAGATGTTTTTTGAGTTCAACATCTTTGCATCTTTCATAATTGAGACTAGATCTCCAACTTCTTCAACCGACTCCTCTGAAATTTTAGTATAAATCACATGTATGATTCTTTCCCGAGATTCTCTATAAAATTCATCACAATCTGTGAATCTTCTAGTGAAACCTTTCATATCTGATATTACTGGTACACATAGATGCTACCATCATTCACATTAGAAGTTACTGTATTCGGAGTAGTGCTTCACCCTAACCTAACTGCTTTCAGAATTTCAGAGAAAACCTGCAACTCAATTTAAACCATAAACATGTACCCTAGATATTTTGTCAGATTTTTGTTTAACCAGCCAGACGAAAACCATGTTTCACACTCACACACCTTATATTCTTCTCTTTAGAACCACAAGGCTTCTAAAAACCGTCTCACAGAACTTTGCGTTCCAAGCTAATACATCCCATTCCAAGATCTTGTTATTTCAGCAAAAGGACATATGAGTTAAGCTTTCTTTGCATTCTTTTCCATTACCTAAGCTAAGTGAGATCGAATTCCATGTTTCATTCATCAACCTTGTCTAGAGCTTGTACTTTGCTCTCAAACTTTATCAATATTTCTTCAGTTTATCTTGTTTCTGCTTCAAATGAGTCAATGATACTACATGAATTTCAGTGGATGGATTCTTATGTAATATGTCTATCACGTCAAAACCATGTCTACCATAAAGTCAATCAATATTACACAGTAAATTCAGGGCCGTGAAGTGATTTTCAACTAGCTTCCAACATCATGTTCAACTCAAATCTATTTTCCTCGCATCGGAACAAGCTCTCTTCATACTGGTTTTATCATCTGCTTAAGAAGCGTATCACAACAGAGTAGCCAACAACTATGTATTGATCAAGATCAGGATCATGTCCAGAATAGTTGAAAGGTTAGGCTTTGACTCGCTGCTGATTATAGATACACACTTTTCTGCAAACTGCGTAGAAAACCAAGCCCCAAAGAACCACCACGTTCCTCCCATAACCCTGGCATTGTCAAATCTTAGTCCAGAAAACTCACCACAACAACTAGAAACTGATGGAAACCATAGCAGTGCAGACTCGCCAAGTTGTGACACACAAGGTGGCCGAACAGACTATGTGTTGAGATTTTGAGGCTATAATAAGTTTATAAAGAATTTATATAATTTTTTTTACAGATTTCAGGAGTCCTATATACATGTGTAAAATATTCTTAAGAAAATTGTAGATAGTAAATCAATTCGTCACTAGCCTATACTCATATGATTGATCCTCTGCTAAAATATCAGGAATGGATGAGACAAAGACCAGAACTGTAAGACGCTCTTGAATCTCATCACTGGTTTAGCAGGCAAACATATACATCACACTTTTATGTCATTATTATGGTATTTTGATATATCATATAGTTAAAGGAAAAAAAGACAGAAAATACATTATTTTTTACTCCAATGTAGTGCTAAAACAGGTGGTATATCAAGTTGTCTTGCAAAGTATATCCCATCAAATTTGGCTGTCAATATACGTATCTGACCACATCGAGGGATAACAATTGGTCCTGCTTTGTACATTTGAACGTCATAAACAAACTTATTGTTAGGTCGTTTCCTAAAAACAAATTCCATGTTGTTGAAGACCATGTTTTTTATCCCTAAATCATCATTGTTGGAATAACAATGATACTCGAGAAGTTTACCAAGACCGAGTTCGGTTTTTAACGCAAGTTTCTTGTCCCCTAAAGTATGTAATGGTAACCAAGATAAAAATATTAGGTGTTTCATTTTTGTTCTTTTGATCTAAGTGATTACGACTGGTGTAAGGCATCTCCATCTATTCCATTTTCTCCTTCAAAATAAAGTAAAAGTGAATGTTAAGTGGAAGATGCTCCAACCCTATTCTATTTTAAATTTTACTCCATAAATAGAGTAATCTTCTTTTTGTTTGTTCATCACTCCATTATGAAGTAAGAAAAAGAGTTGGATTGGAGTATGTTTACTCCATATTCACTTTTACTTCATTCTAGAAAAAATGGAGTTTTACATTGGAGATGCTTTAACAAAGGTATAATTGTGTAAGTATTTATAATTGTGTTTGAGTGCAACACTTTTTCATTTAAAGTAATAAATACTATCATACTTTATTAGTAATTTATTTTGACCAAAATTTATTAGTACAGGTTCTTTTAATAATATCAATGTTGACCGTATATTTCAAGATTTAAATAAGTTTGACAAGTTGTTATGTATCTTTTTATAATATTTCAATATCTATCTTAAACTAGTTTTAAGATTTGCCATATGTTTTATTACACTTTTTTCTGTTTTGTTAGTCATAATTAAGTTTTATGTTTATATTTTATTTTATGTAATCTACATTTGTTAGATTGATACTTTTATACTTCTGATATTGAAAAGGTATAATGGTCATTTAAAGTATGCTCATTCATCAGCATCTCAAAATGAATATCCAATAAATAAAATAGTAGTAATTTACATGATCAAGTTAAATATTTGAATTTCAAATATAAATGTAATTGAACCAATTAGAAAATAATATATAGAATATGGGTATTACTACTTTTTGAGTATCTCAAAGCCGACATACACGCAACTGACCACATCGAAAGATAAGAGCACCCCCAGTGGGGGAGTTCTAACTCTGGAGTCCTAAAATTACATATATGTGTAAAACGGGTGGTGTATCAAGGTCACATTTATGAAATAAATTATTTTAATCTATAAATATTAATGTATTGAAGAATTACATAAATAATTATACTAAAAATAATGTTTAAATAAAATTAAGTTTGTATTTGATTAAAATAATTAGCTTAGTTATTCGTAATTACTTTTGCTTGGGATATAGATCATGTGCGCTAATATTAACTTTCAACATATGTGTATCACTTCAAAGTTAAAGTCTTGACATGAAACATATCAGCCACTGAGAGTCAACAAACTTGTCAAAGGTTGAACAGTAGACAACTTGGAGTTTCTACAATGGCTCAAACGATTTTGCCAGTCCACTAATGGTGGTACTATATTTTAAACTGTTTGGTAAAATATTAATTAATTTAAAATAATAAATATTTATGGATAAATAATATTAATTAATTGAAAATAATAATTATTTATTGATCAAATAATATTAATTTATAAAAAATTCATATTATTATTAATGTATTAAATTAGATAATTAGTTACAATAAAATAATATTTAATTTTAATTTAATTTTTAATTTATTTTAAATGGTAGTTTAGTTATTCATATTTATTATTTTTTGAATAGAGTAAATAATGTATCAGGTTTTAAATTTTGTTTTATATAGTTTATTTTTCAAAGTTTATCGATCAGTGTAAAAACTATTTTGAATGTTTTTCATTCAGCATATTTTAAAATTTTACATAATTTAATTAATTTTCCATGATTCTAAGAATATAATGTTACTAATCGGAATCTAAGTTTCCAAATGCATGATACTTTCAATCTTTTTTTTTTTTGATAATTCTGGGGTTCCCCACTTCGTGGGTCATTCCCCAGGGTCCGGTCAGGCAGCGGTCGATACTTTCAATCTTATCAATAAAGAATGAAGTAAAAAAACTTGAATTAGTGTCAAGCTTACCAAACCAGTGGTCCGTTATTCCTTTGATTATAACCTTTCTCATATCATTATTCAGCTCTTCACTGAACCTAGTACACACAAGGTGGTCTATCAGACTCATGTATAGACGATGTGGGGATGTAACCATAAGATAACGGTTGCTAAAACATCGGGAATGGATAAGACAATACCAGAGATTTAGCAGACAAACATATATATCACATAAACTCATATGTTATTATAATATTTTGATATAGCTTATATTTCATGAAAAATATCAATACATTATCCTTTATTCCAGAGTAGTGCTAAAACGGGTGGTGTATCAAGGTTTCTTGAAAAGTATATTCCATCAAGTTTGGCCGTCCATACACGTATTTGGCCACATTTAGGGATAAGTCTATGTCCTGCTTCGTATACTTGAATATTATAAAAATATTCCATGTTAACTCCTTGCATTAACAAACAAACCCATTTTGTTAAAAAAATCCAACTGTCATGGAACTCGATGACATATGGAGTGTCATTGAAGTTTAAGCTCTTGAGACCTAAATCATTGTAGGTGGAATAACAATGGAACTTGAGAAGTCTGCCTGGACCAAGTTCGTTATGAAGTATAACACGATTTTTTACGCAAGCTTCATGTGGCCAAAAGTATGCAATAATTAATATAAAAAGTATGAGATGTTTCATTTTTTATCTAAATGATTATGAGTGGCATACAAAAGCATTATTGTGTAGTATTTATAAAAAGAAAACTGTAGGAAAGGTCTTTTTATTTAAACTACTAAATAATATCTTACCTTATTAGTAAATTTCTTTACAAATGTCTTGATCAAATCTTTTTAGTCTTGTTTCAAGATTTTCTCTTAAAATAAGTTTGACAAGTTGGTAAATACTATTTTTAGTTGGTCAAACTTTATTGTTGGTAAGTATCTTTTAAAGTCTTGTTTTCCTTAGAAAAAACTAAATTTTCAAGATCTATTATATTACAATAGAGTCCTAAATTTATCCACCATAAAAATTGTCATTAAGTTTAGGACTCTTTCAGATTTTTTAGAAAGCTACTTAATTTATGTTGATTAATTAAATTGTGTTGTATACAACAGAATATCTATATTATTAAAGTTGAAGTACACATTAAGATTGTTTGGAAACTTGAATAATATTCTTAATAAAATTTGTTTGGAAACATGAATAGTATTAAAAATTAATACTTACCTATTTTAAGTGATTTTTTAAGATTTTCATTATATATCTAATTGATTCTAACCACTTCATATAATATCTTTACCAAATAAATTCACATCATTTATTACTTACAGAACTACAAAACAAAACTTAATTATTTTCAATATTTCTTTTTTATTTTTTACATTCATTTTCTAACTTTTTAACTGCTTCGTTAATTATAGAAAATTAATTAGATTAGATGTTTCTTTACTAAATTATTATGTGTTGGGCCTAATCCATAAACAAAATTACTAGCCCAAACTTTTAATATTAGAATACTATACATTAATATTTTCTGGGCCAAATGTGTTTAATCATTTAAACAAAAAAATTTATAAGTGAATAGAATAATTTTTTTTATATATAATATATTAAAATATAAACAAAATCTAAAATTAAACTTAAGGAAATTAATATATCAACTATATAAACATTATTATCTCTTGTAAGCTTTTCTTCCGTAAGCTGGCATAATTTGTAATAAATCGCTCTCTTCGGGACTTGAAACCTGGATTTATCTGCAAGAAATTGCATAGTCTGAGAGGTTCAAACCTTAGAACTGGATGTAGAAGCCTTTAAACCTTAACCACTAGGCTACGGTGCTTCTACAACATGGTGCAACTTAATCTGGTCAGACCTAGATCTTCATAGGACGGCTCAGGTGATGTAGTTAGGCGTAGATCTCATAAGGCAGGGAATATTGTCAGTTGTCGAATCGTCTATGTAATCCCATAACATAATTGTAATATGATAATGAATCAGCGTTAAAAAAAAAATTATTATCTAATTTATTAAGTATTATACTCTGTAAACTAACACCATGTACAACACGATACGTCTAGGCATATTTCCCGGATCTGAAGATCTGAAACAGCACCGATCCAAAAAATTGAGTTTCGGGTACTGGGTCGGATCAGGTATTATCCGAGATCCGAACACTATTCGGAATATCTAGTTCTTATTTCATCGACTTATTAAATATAGGTAGATTTTAGTTTGTTCAAAATTGGTTTTAATTTCTTTTGAGATTATTTAAGTCTGCTTTTATTTAGTTGCATAATTAAATTATTAGGTTTATTCTTTTATAATTGATTCGGGTGTTCAGATAAGTCGGATAGAAACAACCATTTTGAATCTGTTCAGATAAAAAGGCTAAACCTGAACCGGAACACCAATTTTCTACGGTTACTTTGGATATCCAAAATTATCTGGATCGGACAACGAGTATTGAACCGAATCGATCCGGATTTTATAAATAACCGATAAATACTAACTTTTACATATCCAAAATATTTGAGATCCAAAATACTCGATCCAAACGCGATCCGGTACCCGAATTCCCAGCATACAACACGTATTACAATGTATAAACGAATCACTACACATCACAAACTATAACACCATATAATATGAATTGTATACAACACATATTACAACATATAATATGAAACACTATACATTATAAACTAACACCACAACAAATATATAAATATTATATACATATATTATATAACACAAAGTATAAATAAAAAATTTGATAAAATAATATCTGCACAGAGCGCGGATTCGTATCTAGTTTCTCTTAAACAAGTTTTACTAAGTGGAAACAAAATATAATATAACCCCATTGATGCAAAGTCTTGTCCTTGTATGCACGTGAGGCTTTTCAAACTCGATTCCTTGCCACAAACCTCCTGCTTGTAGTAAAAAAAGACCCATTACTCCAAATTTATCATCTCAAATATATGAACATATAACCACATTAAAGACTACTATGTATTGATCAAGAACATGATCGTGTCTCAAAAGTATGTAAACTAAAAATATTTTTCTTGAACAAAATCATAGGATTTGAAAACAGGTTAGGTTATCCTTCGTTTCATATTGGCTTTATAGATAAACATTTCTCAGCAAACAATGTATAAAACCCAGCCCTCAAGAACAACCATGTTGCAATTAAAATGGCTTCAAACACACAGAAAAACTTCTAAAATAATTATTTATGTTTAAATAATAAGAAAAAATAAAAATTTACAAATATATATACATATATATACTAACCACGAAAAATACAATTTAACCTAAAATAATAACAAAATAATCATATTAGGGGTCTGATTGATTTTTCCACTACCATCTGCAAACACATCTTTTGTGTAGTATTATAATTCTTTGTGTGGAACATCTTTTCCTTTAAAGTAATAAATACTATATCATACTTTATTAGTAGATTTTTTTTCTTACCAAAAATTTTAGTACATGTTCTTTTAATAAATATTAACTAGGATAAGACATGCGCTTTGCGCATGATGAACTTATATAATAAAAATTAAAAATATATAGTATTGACAAATTAATTATGTATATGTGTTCATATTTTTAATATGCATACAATCATGTTTTTTATATAATCATCTATATATTGGGCTGAGCATTTGTGATTGTAATTGTGGACCGAAATCTATTTAAATTTATGATGAGTCTGATCGATTAGAAGTTAAAATTTTTATCACCCTGTTTATACCAATAAAACCGTAATGTGGTCATCAACTGAATTTTTATTACAAAAAACAGGTTTTACAATTTTTTTAATATTGTACTTTAGCATCAGAGAGAACCATTTTAATGGTTTTATCATTCTATTCCTAAAATCGAAGGGTTTCAACTGGACGACTAAATTGATGCAACTCATTTTCTTACTTTAAATAGTTAGGTGAATATATATATATATTATTTAATTGAATATTTATTAAATAAAAATCCATATTAATAGAATTTTATGATCATTTTCATCTTGTTATAAAAAACAAATTAAGTCATTGATCACAAAATTTTCAAGAAAAATATCCAAAAATACCATTTTCATAGTACCACTTTTCATGTTTACACTAATCACTTTTACCACCACTTTTAATGAAGGATTTAGATTTGAAGGTTTAGGATTTAGGGTTTAGATTTGATGTTTTAGGGTTTAGGGTATATAGTTTAGAGTTTAGAGTTAGATGATTTAAGGTTTATAGTTGAGGTTTTAGGGTATTGAATTTAGGGTTTAGAGGTGAGGATTTAGGGTTTAGTGTTTAGAATTAGGGGTTTAAGATTTAGAGTTTGAGGTTAGAAGTTTGAAAAACATATAAAAAAAATGATATAAGAGTCTTTAACCTTTTAATAAATAATTTATTTTTGAAAATGTGTCTTTAGTGGTGGTAAAGATGAATAATGGTATCTTCAAAGTGGTATTTTTGAAAATTCCCCAATTTTCAAAGTGGTATTTTAAAATTTCTAATAATTTATAGTCGTTTAAAAAAAATTCAAAATATAGCCTATAAGAAAAATCTAAAATTTTTCATTATATGTTTAATGTGATGGTTTAATATCTTTTAATAATATAAAAATCCAGCAAAAAAGAGCTAAAATACAAAAATGTTATCAAATATTTATTATTAATAATAATTAATTCTCATATATACGTTAATCATATTAGGTAATCTTGTAACTTTTATTTAAGGAAAATGTGAGAATATTATTTTGTACACAATTTATGAATTTGATAGTTAGTTTAGTAAAAAGTATAATATAAATTAAAATAGACCAACCTACTTTTCTAAGAATTCTGAATTTCATTCTCATGGTGACATGTGGCTACGTAATAATGTTGTAATGTTTCTTAATTAATATATAAGGGAATATATATATATATATATATATATATATATATATATATATTATTTAATTTGAATATGTATTAAATAAAAATCAATATTAATACAATTTTATGATCATTTGTATCTTGTTATAACAAAACAAACTAACCATTGATCACAAAATTTTCAAAGTGGTATTTTAAAATTTCTAATAATTTATAGTCGTTTTAAAAATTCAAAATATAACATATAAGAAAAAAATCTAATTTTTTTATTATATGGTTAATTTGATTGTTTGTGATTATTTAATATATAAAATCAAACAAAAAGAGCTAAGATACAAAAAATGTTATCAAATATTTATTATTCATGACCATTAATTGTCATATATACGTTACTCATCTTAGGAAGTTTCGTAGCTTTTATTTAAAGAATGTGCGAGAATATTTTTTGTGCATTTAATCATTTTGCTTTAACTTACATAACGTCGGTTGTTTCTTTTAATAATCCACCTTGAAATTAATATCGAAGAGGGGCTATTAAATGGTCGTATTAAATCTTGCTCGGTATGAAAACTATAAGGTTGGTGAGATATGCATATAAAATTTAATCAATCTTAGCGAATTTGCTTTAATTTCCTTTGGACCAACAATTTTTCATTTGAAATATGGAGCTGATTAACTGAGTTGCTATGCTAATTAACTGACACCTAGGATAGACACATTTTAATTTTTACAAACTTGAGGTTACATCTTTTCAAATGTTCCTCTATTAATATATAGGGGATGTTGACAATATATTTCAAGATCTTCTCTTAAAAAAAGTTTGAAAAGTTGTTATTATCTTTTTTATAATATTTCAATATCTCTCTTAAACTAACTTTAAGATTTGCCATATGTTTTTTTTACACTTTTTCAGTTTTGTTATTCTTAACTTAAATTTTATATTTATATTTGGGTCATTTGTTGAATTGTCCTCCTTTCAAAAACTAAAGTGAGACTGATACCCTTCTAAGGGAAAATTGTTAAAAGGGTTCACACTCTTTCTGAAATGACCATTTAACCTCTCTACGACAATAATGTCATTACTTGTTTTATATAAATTAAAATAAAAGAAATAAAAGACAACACTTTACGTTCAACCGCTCTATTCCTTTCAGATTCATTGTTGTTTAGACATTTTACCTTCAACGGCTCTCACCCTCATACTTTGTTTGCTTTCAGATCTTCGTTTATATCTGATAAATTAAGTGAATTTATTGGTGGAACGCGAACAGATTACATGCAATTTGATTGACGAAACCTCGAAACCAGATCGGAGAAACACCATGTATGATAATAAAGTCCAAGTCTTTTTAATGGTCCAACCATATAAATTTAGTTTTTATTATTGGTTTCATTGGATCAATTTAATAATTTAATAATTTAGATTGTCATGATGCACCAACCATCATGTCAGAAGATAATTCAGCCGACCTATTCACCAAGTCACTTCCGACCTCGACATTCAAGAAGCTTACGCATCAGATCAGGATGCATCGACTGAAAGAAATTCGGTGAGGTACACATCAGGGGGAGTAATACGTGTTGTACTCTTTTTCCTTATCCATGGTTTTGTCCCATTGGATTTTCCTGCAAAGGTTTTAATGAGGCAACATCCAAAATGTATTACAAACTCTTAATGGTTATAACATTCAAAGGGGAGTGTTATTAACCAATTAGTGAATGCAATAACCAAAGAGACAATTTTTTTTTTTTACTTAGGCGGATTTACTTTTTTCCTTATTGATTTAGGATTTGTACTATTTTCATTTATCTATGACGGTTTATCTATCTTGTAATTCTCTATATAAAAGACACATTATGTTATGAATAATACACAACTAATTCCTTATTTCTCTCTCGATTCACAACAGTGGTATGATATATCACATATTTATGAGAAAAAGAAACAAAATTGATCATATGCAGAACTTTTTATTTTTCTCATGCCTCCTAACATAATTCTTTACCAAATTCATCTTTTGTACAACTTTCATTAATTGACAAAAGAATTTAGATTTTCCTCCAGTCGATATCTACATTCTCCAATGATATTCCACTGATCCACAATTGTTGGTGTGATTGACGAACCTGCACTGCCTTCACCGCATGCTACTCCAATCTTCTCTGCTTCCTTTTTATCAAATTTGTTTTTGCCATGGCGTTAGTTTCTTATTTTCTCCATGTACAGTTTTTTAAATCTTTTTTCCTATTTGAAAAACGTATAATGAAATATGGCTTTGCAATAAAGGAATAGATTCTATATTGTTTTGGTTTTGTCATTGTCATAAATCGATCGGTCTATACTTATTGATCAGAATTAAGAATTGACAAATTATAACATATTACAAACTAAATGACTATTTAAAAAAATTGGGAAAATTATCAAATCATAACTTGTGTTATCACACGTTGTACAATATATTATACCCTACACATTATAAATAGAGCAGAACAGCATGGTAAATATAATATAACACCTACAATCGTAAACCTTCAAACCTATGTTGTGGACGTCGCATGTGTCGCATCATCACACACGAAGAGGGAGTACTTATATCGTCTGGTTTTATAACAAATTATCACATTCCCACTTCAAATCATTACGTGGCTATTCTTAGATTTTCTTTTCTTATTAGACTATGAACATTGGTCTCAAAAGATTAATACCCTAATTTCCACTTTTTACACTCCACATCATCGTCTATTTTTTTCACCTTACAATTCAACATCCACTCATTTTTTGTACTTTACAATAGTTTTGTTTAATAAAATTCAACACCCTATCCTATTTTTTAATTGTTAAAATTTCTCAATTAGTTTAACTAAAATATTATAAAATAAAAAAATATTTTAATTACATTCTTACAAATAACAAAAATAGAAAATATAAATATCATTAAATATATTTTTTAACTTATATAATTTTTCTTTTACAGAAACTTAAAATTCATTACAACACAATAATAAACACACAAAACAACTAAACTCACATAACTTAATTATACAGTAGACATAAATGATACAAATAATAAAACTTTTAGATCACACACAGAGATATTAAAATCTCTTTAAACACTGATCACACACAGAGATATTAAAATCTCTTTAAAGATAATGTGCAAATATTTATAGTAGATTAGTGAACTTCTAAGTGTGCATTAAAATTTAGAGATAGAAGAACATATTTAGCTTCTTAACTCTCTTTAACTAACAATACATGTACCACATAACAAATTATTTAGCAGATAATAAACTATTTATCAATCAATATATTATCTCACAAATCATGTACTAAATCATTTGTCTGTAAATGTATGGGGTAGCGGTTTTCTTTAGCTTACAACCAAGAATTGAAACTATTATATCGCAAACATAATTTTATGACAATCTTAACATACATGAATAATCGGACTATTAATAAATAACGTAACAACAAAATAGAAAATTAATGGATAATGTTCATGTTATCTGATACACAATTTGTTATCTGATACATGATTTATTAACTGATACATTTTCAAATAGATTGTTTGTTAACTAATATATTGTTTAGTATATGATCTCCTATGATACCTGATTTGATACAACAATATATCAAAACATGTAGTATCTTAATACAGTAATGCATATTGATACATTTGCAGGATATTTATCATTTTCATATTTATAGTTAAAGGAAATTTTATACTACACAAAACATATACAGTGAAACCTCTATAAATTAATAATGTTGGGACTACACCAAAACAATATTTTTTATTAATTTATAGAGATTATTAATTTATCGAGATATTAATTGAACCAAAAACTCAATTTGGTACTATGAAATTATATTAATTTATAGAGATATTAATCTATCGATTATTAATTTAAAGAGGTTATACTATAGAATCTTAATGAATAACAAAGGACTTAACTGATAAAGGTAAAAGAACAAATAAAACAGATTTTGTGACTGAAAACAAAATTTAAACTTTGAGTTTGAGTCTGATAATGAGAACAAACATTGCCTAGACTTGACATCAATACTGATGAAGAAGGATCTGAGAACAAACATTATAAATCAAACAATATGTATCAGTTAACAAACCATGTATCGTTAACAAAAAAATATATCATCTAATAAATCATGTATCAAACAATATGTATCAGTTAACAAATCATGTATCATATATGTAACCATATTTACTAGCGACACCTATTTAGCAACATCAAACCTCATATTATTTTAAATGGAGACACAAAACTGAAGTAACATCTAACAAAATATTTATCTCAAATGGTGACATAAAAGTGAAGATCCACTAAAACATGAATAATATCGGGTAACAAGTAAAATATTTGCAAAAAAAATGCAACTATATAAAAAAAAACATGTCTCCTTTATGGTTTCTGACTTGATATTTGGCTGTAGCAACTTCCATATATCAACTTCTCAGATTTTGAAATGAGGCACCTTTCACGGTAGTAGCTTTTCATTGAGGGGATTCTTTCTTTTCTTCGGATAGCATTTGATTTGTTTATAAGTGAGAGTGGATGAAAGAAAAGTATGAGAACAAAAAAAAGATAGGAAAGAAAATGAAAGGTGATTAGAGAAGAAGATGAGAGAGAACCAGAAAAAAATAAGAAAAAAATACATAGACATAAAAGATAAGATGAGAGAAGGCTAGAGAATAATCTGTGTGTTTGGAGAATGAGCCATAAAGGTACATATAGGTTCCAGAGGAATTGACAGAGCTATGGTCTATGGATAGACATGCAGGAGGAGTAAAATCGTCATATAATTATTAATATCAAATCATGTGTATCATGCCAAAAATTATTACATTGTAGGGCAGTTTTTAGTTATTTATTACAGAATGGAGCAGTTTATGTTACCAACACACTTTATCCTAACAGCTTCCTTTCTACCAAATAATCTAGTTACATTGAAACTAAACAGCTGTGTAACTAAACCAGCATTTTAGCGGGAATAAACACACACCACACATCTTTCTTTCCAATCGACGGTCCAGTTTAAATCTGACATTTTTGACAATAGTGATATATGTTTCTCTCTCCACCCTTTGGACTTACTTTATATTTTTTATTCCAACGACCCAGATTATATTATGCTGTAAGATTCTTTTTCTTCTTTCGATATTCACATTTTTACTTGTTTGGATTTTCTTTTACATCGCTTGTTTGGATTTGAGAAAAAATCAAACCTTAATCATCTTATGTCCATCTTCATCAGATTGCTGCCTCCATCTCCATCAGATTACCACCTGTAAGGAGTTATTGGTCAATTAACACCAAATTTTTTGCTACCAGACTCACAACACCATAGTTTATACTGAAAAACGACGAGCCTGTTTTTTTCGTCTTTCATTACCTAGCATCACACCAAATCGTGAACTTTTTTGCCACTTTCGAGACTAATGGAGTCAAACAACAAAGTAGTCAAGTTGAAGAGAATCTTTTGATCGTGTACACTCTGGGTCAACGTCCACGGCTACATCGAGAGAAGCCGCATACACGCGACACCTAAAGAAATAGTGTACAACGATTTACACATGTGTACATTGTCTGCTAACTAACATGTCCACAAACCATAGCTAGAAGTCTACAATGTTATGAAAATTTATGTTTTTAAACGTTCATGTACAATTAGTAGAAATGTCCATGTACATCAAAGCCTTCATTGTCTATCCATTTATCAATACATGTGTACTCTAAAGGGTGATTAACATGTATATATTGTTACCAATGTCCATATATATATTTCTCTCCATGAACATCAAGGCGTTCATTGTCTACTCATGTAGTGTACATGTGTACACAAGGCTGATTTACATGTATACATTAGTAGCAATATCCAGGTATACATTTGTGTCCATGAACATCAAAGCGTTAATTTTCTGTCAATTTAGTGTACACATGTACACTAAAAGACGATGTACATGGTATGGACATTTGTATACTAAAAGGCCATGTACAATGTACACAATGTACATGGACACATACATAGAGTACATATGTACATGTATTCATTAGTGGCAATGTCCATATCTACATTTGTGTCAAAGAACATCAGGGCATCCACTGTCTACCCATTTTAGTGTACATGTGTACAATAGAGAATGATGTACAAGGTGTGGACATTTGTATACTAAGGGTGATGTACAATGTACACAGTGTACATTGACACATACATAGAGTCCATGTGTACGTCAGTTGTTGTGTGAGGTGTCCACTGTAATCTACTACTCGCAAGCAAAACCAAGGTTAACACATAATGTCTCGGTGTGCCTGTTGTGTACACGTATTTGTACATGTGTACATTTAACGGTGATTTACATGTATACCTTAGTGGCAATGTCCAGATATACATTTGTGTCCATGGACATCAAGGCGTTCATTGTCTACCCATTTAATGTACATGTGTACACTACATGACGATGTCCATGGTGTGGATATTTGAATACTAAAGGGTGATGTACAATGGATACAATGTACCTAAACACATACATAGAGTACATGTGTACATCACTTGTCATGTAAGGTGTCCACTGTTATCTACTACACGCAAAGCAAGACTATGAACCAGAATTACTGCATCACATAATTTGTCGATGTAAGTGTTGTGTACATGTATTGTACATGTGTACACTAAAGGTAAATATACATTTGGCCTACATGCATACACTTAAGGGCTGTGTACAATATGTACATTGACACATACACAGTTTTCATTGTCTACCCAATTTTAGTGTACATGTGTACACTAGAGGATGTACAAGGTGTAGACATTTGTATACTAAGGGCGATGTACAATGTACACAATGTACATGGACCCATACATAGCGACCTAATGTACACTTCACACTCCTAATGTATAAGGTGTGGACATTTGTATACACCATTTCCAAATCCATTTGAATGTCCATACCGACCTAATGTACACTTCACACTCCTCTAATGTACACGTGGACAAAATATAGCGTTCATATGCGCAAGTGTACACTAAACAGACCATGTCCCAAACCACATAGTGTCCACCTCACACAACTCTTCTACATCTGCAGTCTTAGTGTACGTTCCTCTAATGTTCGCATGGACAATATATGACGTCCATATATGCAAGTGTTCACTAAACAAACCATGTCTACTCGTTTTTGTCATTCACATCTTTAACCCCTGTACATTCCGCATTTCTCACAAGTCCAGGTGTACAACTTATGGCGTCCATAAGTCCTTCCACACACTTGCATACAGATGTTGAAGTCCATCTCGAAGTCCCTGCATATACACTCATTGTCGAAGTCTGTGTACACTCTAATTCAATGTACATGCCTCTAACGCAATTTGAGGTAAAAAATGTCGAAATCCATTTGTACACTATATTTTCAATTTCCATAACGACCTAGTGTACACTTCAACCTCCTCCTACGTTCACGTGGACAACATAAAGCATCCATGTGTCCAAGACAACATAGTTTCCACTTCACACTCCCGTTCTACATCTGCAGTCCTTGTGTACACTGTAGTTTATACGTCCAAGTCCTTGTGTACTCTTGATGTCCAAGTCAGATAAGTACACTGCAGTTTAATGTCCATTTGGATTATGTCGTCGAGTAATCCGACGTCGATTAGATGTTTGTCCTCTTGTTTGGGAAACGGCCGGTCGCAAATAGCCTCTCAAGTAGCAATTCCTTCACATTCTCGACACCTGAATCCGCCGCATCTGCCACATAAGAAACCTTAAATTAAACAAACTAACCCAATTTCTCTGATGCGAGGCCTCAAGCTAAATAACAGAGACGGAAAACTAACCTTCTTCTCTCTCCTTGCCACGGCTACTACGAGTCCTCGCCATCGTGAGATAACCGCCTCCGCCGCCGTCTGTTCTCTCTCCTTCACAGATCTTAAAAGATAGATCAAGTAACAGAAAAGACGATTACATAAAAAATTTCTTGAAAAAAAATATGTAAAAATCAGATTTCACTTTTAAAAAAAACGTAGAGAATGAACGAGGAAGAAGATGATGGAGAAAAATGGAAGTAATGGGTGGACATGTCTGAAAATGGTGGGCCATCACTTTTAATATTCAAAATTCAAAAGAAACGAGAAAAATTCAAACCATCTAACAAACCTAACCAGATATAATGTTGTTTTACTGAAATATCCATATCTTATTTTGCTTTTTAAGGGATAAATGAGTCTTCAACCACACAAAAGTGTCTAGGTAGCACAATGTGCTCTAAAGTGTAATAAAAACATAGAAACTGACCTGTAGTGTTAATAACTCATGATGCTAATGATGCTAATTATGGTCGAAACATTTACACCACGGGACAGTTTCAAGTTTTTAATTACAATATAGAGCACTTACTGCTACCAAGGCAGTTTTTTGTAACTGCTTCCTTTTAGGCTTAACTAGCTGGTCACTATTTAATTCTAAACGCTAACTTTTTACTAACTAATTATAAGTGTATAAGCGGGAACTTCTCTCCACCCCTCATCTTTATTTTTTTTGAACGGTGCAGATCATTTCTGCATTTGTTGACAAAACTTATATCTACCAATTCTCAACCATCCGAGTACATCATGTCTTACATCATCTACCCCACTAACCGACGGCCCAGATTTTATTGGTTCCATTATCCCACACTCATGTTCAACTTTTGTTATCTTCTTCATTCTAACAAAAAAATCAAAAGATCAGAAAGACATCATATTTCTGGGACGTTTTGCTGCAAAAAAAAAATCAATCGAGTTTCACTTCAAGACGAGACTCTTTCGAGCGGAGATGAGATGCTTGAAAAAATATTCAAAAACGACCCCAACAACATCCCAGATTTGTGGCTGCTAGACGAAGATGAGGACACTGGACCCGAGAATGGCTCAGCAGCCAAAATGTACAATGAACATGTTTGGCTACATAGCGTACATGCGTACATTTGTTGTTGTCCAAACTGTACACATGTATCTATTACACACAAAACCAGACCATGAGCCAGATTTTTCACACCACACAGTGTACAGTTTTCTCATAGTTCGTGTACATGTACTTTTATAAGTGTACACATCTGTCTACTTCACAAAACTAGCTCAGTGCCTTCATTCCCACCCCATAACCACAACGTAGACAATGTACATACATGCTGTGTACATGTGTACAATAAATGGCAATGTCCAGATATACATTTGTGTCCATGTACCCCACAGCGTACATTGTCTACACATGTAGTGTACATGTGTACACGACAGAGTGATGTACTAGTATATCTGTACTACACAAACACAATGTACTTTTATAAGTGTGATATACATGTATTTGTACATGTGTACACTAAATAGCGATACTTAGTTTTGTAAGACTGTCGTGGGTTATGGGAAAACTTATGTACATTGATTCACTCGTGTATTCATGGTGTTTAATGTTATGCTTATCCCATGTTTCATATTATTGTTTTCTTCCACATTAGATGGCTAAATGTGTGATTTTAGTATCAACGTACGCCTATATATTGCATGCATGTTCTGTTTTCCCCTCTTAATTATTAATATTATTAAATCATGCATACATTTACTTTAAAAACATTACATTCTAACATAAGCTCAATTTGCCAAGCGGTTTGCACATTTTTTTTTACCAATGCAAACTACTTTAGGTGCTTCTTTGATCTGCTTCATGCACATTATAAGGTTTTATTTCAGAAAACTTAGGTTCATGAAGTCGATATTTATTTCTTGCATGGTCTTTTTCTTTTTGTAAATTTTCTTGCACGAATTTGGTAGTGATAATTGTAGAAGGGGAGGATTAATAAATAAAGTTTTCCCATAACCCACGACAGTCTTACCTACATCACATAATGTACAATCTTCTCATAGTTAGTGTACATGTACACTAATTATGAGAAGATTGTACATTATGTGATGTAGAAAAATCGGGCACATGGTCTGGTTTCTGTGTAGTAGTTAACGGTGGACACCTGACACAACAACATATGAACATGTGTACTCTACGTATGTGTCCATGTAGATTGTACATCGCCATTAGTTTATACTAGTTCATAGCATGTACATAGGCCTTTAGTGTACACATGTACACAAATGTATGTACATAGTATGCTATGCGGTAGATGTACATATATTGTACATGTGTACACCAAATAGCGATGTACATCCAATGTGCACATGTAAACACTTCATGAGAGTGTATAATGTACATGGAAACATACACAGCGTCCATGTGAATATTTTTTGTTTTTTTAGGTGTCCACACGTATCTATTACACACAAAACAGACCATAAGCCCATTTTGATACATCACATAGTGTACAATGTTCTGGTTGCTAGTGTACATGTGCACAACCCCTCCATACAAACACAATGTACTTTTATAAGTGTACAAATTTATCTATTACACTAAACTAGATCAGTGGCTTCATTCCCACCCCATATGAACAAAGTTTACAATATACATTCATGCTGTGTACATGTGCACAATAAATCGCCATGTCCAAATATGCATCACAATTCCTCGTCAGCATCAATGTACAATCAAATACTGTACACGTGCACAATAAATGACGACATCCACGTATACATAAGTGTCCATGTACTTCAAAACGTATACATGTGTCCATGCACATAAGTGTGGCGATGTCCGGTAACTGGCGAGGAGGTCCTCCACAAGAACATCCCAGTTATTTCCGATTAGCTCTTCCCAGTACATGTAGTTCTCATCGATCTCCGGTAACTGGTACTCAATAATGGAGGTGGTAGGAGAAAAAGAGGTATGTTGAAGAGACGCACGTTGGTTTACTCATTTTAATTAATAACCAGGCCCCACCATTTTTCAAAATTTGAAAATATCTAAACTAGTTGTCGAAACTAACTAGAGAAAAAGAGGGAACAAAACCAGTTGGGAATTAGTCAGGGGCATTTTAAGTCTTTTCACCAGAAAACTACCTCACCCTCGGTAACTGTCTTTCCTTGTAATAGAAAGACGTAAACTGTCTGAGGGTGAAAATAACTCATTATCTCTGTTAAAAACAATTACACCATAAGACAGTTTCAAGTTATTTATTACAGAATGAAGCAGTTTCTTCTACTGAAACAGTTTTTTTTAACCAATCGTCTTTTTCCAAACGAGCTAGTTAACTTCTAACCAATTATATGACTAACTAAGGATAGTGTATTGGCGGGAATTAATCTCATCCACACATTTTTATTCTACATCAATGATCCAGATTAATAATGCATTTTGTGACAAGACGTATATCTGTTTCTTTTTTCAACCATTAGATTTTCTGGTGTACTTTATTCATCAACGATTCAGATTTTTTGTGTTTGATTAAGCACATTTCTATTATTTCTTTTTGTTTTTTTACAGTTCTTCTGAAAAAAAATTATCTTTTTGGATTACTACTGCTAAAAAAGTTTGTTCACTCATACCTAATTAACCTAATCGTTTTACCATAATCAAACGTGCTCTCTTATCACCCACATATTTCCATGGTCGACCATTGCATGATAATCCCCAGAGAATGGACCACCATCAGCTCTCTATGGGAGTTTGTAAGCGACTATTTTATGTACGTTATTTCAGGTACCAAAAAAACAAAAACTAACAGATGCGGCCGCTGTGGTGTTTTTAGACACAACGAGACTAACTGTGTTGCTTGTTACGATGTACACTCACCAAATGGACTATACTATTTTTGGTGAGTTTGATTTGTGTCCACATGTACATCCTCCATCAAGCATATAGCTACACTTGGCTTGTTACGCGAACACGTTTTCACCTTCAACACACAAACATCCCTCAATTACATATGCACTATTTTTAGACGTTTACCAACTGTCTATTAAGACCAATTATCCGTTAATAGACAAAAACACATGACATCTTTACCGATTGTACACATGTACATTCTCTATCATGCACATGGAAAAACCTATTAATGCTTCCTAACGTACACATGTATATTCTCTATCATGCATATAGAGTGGTTTTTAAATGCTTGCACCTACGTATACATGTACACCCAATAACATGTACATAAATTATTGTGTGTTTACCATGCATATAACAATACCTAAACACGTCTTCTTAAGTTGTCCATGCTATCATCTTATACACATGTACATCCAAAAATATGAACACATATTGCGGTGTTTAAGACAGTCACCTAGTGTCTATTAAGCCCATTATAAAGTTAGCAAACAAAAACACACGACATTTACAAGTTGTCCACATGTACATTCTTTATAGGTTGTACACATGTACAGTCTCTATCATGTACATTTACAAGTTGTCCACATGTACATTTACAAGTTGTCCACATGTACATTCTTTACCGGTTGTACACATGTACATTCTCTATCATGCACATGGAAAAACCTATACATTCCTCCTAACGTACACATGTACATTCTCTATCATGCATATAGAGTGGTCTTTTAAATGCTTGCACCTACGTATACATGTACACCCAACAACATGTACACAAATTGTTGTGTGTTTACCATGCACATAGCAATACCTAAACATGTCTTCTTAAACTGTTCATACTATCACCTTATACACATGTACATCCAAAAATATGAACATATATTGCAGTGTTTAAGACAGTCACCTAGTGTCTATTAAACCCACTACAAAATTAGCAAACAAAAATACACGACATTTACAAGTTGTCCACATGTACATCCTCTATCATGCTTGTCCATTAACAAAACATGTACACATAATTAAAGCATTTTAGACATTTATCCAGTCTATATTAATCCAACTTATCTGTTAACAAATCATAAAACGCATACATAACAAAACATAAAACGTGTATATACCAACGAGAACCAAAACTAGCAACCAACACCGGCCCCTCTTCCTTTGTTGGCGAAGAAAAACACTTACTTAAGTTATCATGCTCGTTCTTCCCACCATCTATATTGGCTCCCTGTTCGTGAACTTCAGGTGTCACCCCAACCCCACGATCTTTTTTACCTTTCCACTTCTGACTTTTCCGACGCTTGTTAGTGCTCTTTCTTTTCAATATGCTTTTCCATTTTTCCATCTTCCTCGCCTGCTTCTCACACACACCTTTCAACCTACCAAGTTCACTGCAGACCTCTTTCAAATAGCTCTCCATCTTTGCGTGTTTTTCACCATCTACAACAGTTCCATGTTTGAAATACTCGCTCATCATATGCTGTTTCAGACAAGGCTCACCATCACTTTTATCAGGATCCTTTACTTTCCTCTTCTTTTTTTTATTTGCCTCGTTGTATACAAAAAGTGGCTCTCCGGCATCATCACCACCCTAATCAGACTGCGTAAATTGGTGTCTTTTGCCTAGCAGCCTAAGCAAATACTCAACCTTCTTATCATACTTGTCTTTATCCCAAAGGCCCCACCTCTCCTCATGCTCTCCACTAATTTCCATCATATGCTGTACAACAAACTGCACAATAGGAGTAAACAATCAAACAATTGTTAAAATGAGTTTTCAAAATGGTAATCACAAGCAAATACTAAAAAAAAATACAACACAAGCTGGTGCAATGTACATGTGTACAACTACCCTAGCACAACAAACCACGTCCATGTGTACATCTACTGTATTGGTTGCATATTTGTAAATATGTGTACACATCAACAAACAATGTGTACACACTCACTATATTTTGTTGGTACATTAAAATGATTGTCCACCCATACACTTACCCAGTAACAATGCTTTCACATCCTTCACATTTGCTTCTGCCGCCGCTGCAACCACCAAACAACAATGGCGAATCAAAAATCTGATTCGCTCTGGACTAAGAAATAAAAAAAAAAGTAAAACTCAAGGGAATATTCACCGTCGGCGATCTCCATCCCACGCATGCTCCGTCTTGTACTCATCGCACTCCGTTGCTCGTCGTCGGTGCTTTCTACCGGAAAATATAAAGTCTGCTCTTTCTCCACACTAAACTCGAGTCTCTGATTTCTCACGTCTTCCTCAGATTATGTTTCAGAAAATAAAACAAAAAATAAAGAGTTTTACCAAAGAGAAGGAAAAGCACGTCTCTTTATTTTATTATTCAATTGAGTTTTGAGTTTGCTTCGGGTTCAACACCATTTGAATTTTAAAATGAATTAAAACCCTAACTAAAAACAGAAGTCAAAATCACTAGTTGTGTATAAAGCAATGGCAAGTTAAGACATTTCACCCAAAAACTACCTCTTCCGCACAAACTGTCCTATCTTATAATAAAAACTCAGAAACTGCCCTACAGTGTAAAAAACTCTCTCTGTTATGTGTACCTAAGCCAATTATCTCCTTTTTTTTAACCTTTTATCATCTTTTACTTTTAATAAAGATACCAAATATTTTAGTTTATGTTACGTTCATTTTATTCATAAAATCCTGGTACGTTTTTAAACTACTTGAGTTTCCTTGTATTAAATATGAGTATAAATTAAATACTAAACTGTTGTAAAGCCTTTTTCTGAATAAAAACTATTATACTCTAGACCTAATAATATGTGTTTCTTTCTATACTCTGGCGCTATTTCCTTTTGATACTTATGTCCTCATCTGTTTTGATGGATTGTTGTTCCATCATGTATTCATGTAAGTTTTATCTTCTATAGTTTTTTTTTCTATACCTTTTTGTGATTGATATAATTTGTTTTAGGAATATTTAACGATAACTTTTTAAAAAGTCTAAACAAACACAATATTATTATAAACTTTGATTCTCTGCTTACTGATTTTTTTATGAAAAAATAAATATAATTTTACGAGTTGAGTGGATGATTGTTATTCAAATATAGGAGTTTTAATCATACATTACTAGTAATTCCAACTTTAGTTACATTTTTGAAACTAAAGCTCATAAAAAAGTAATGATGTTTGAATATATCTCATACTCAGTAAAATAATTTATTAATATCAACAGAATATGAAAAAATTTAAAATGATATCTCGCATGATTTTGATTGCATATCAAAAAGGCAAAGAAGAAAATTACAATGGGGCATATTTTTTTAATGCGCTTTAGGCGCCAATCCAGTCCGGACCGACACTGTGTAAAAACCGGGTGTTTCAAAGTTTGAGATCACCTTTTTTCCGGTAGCTCGTGGCAACTAGTAGCTTTCTTTGTTGTCGACTCGCTTTCTGGTCTTTCCTTTAAAGTTAAAATATTGTTCAAAGTCAGCGTCTTCCTTGCTTCATTTAGTTATTTTTGTTGCTTAGATTTCTTTTGTTTAGTTTAATCATGTTTTTCTGCTACTAATTTACTGTGTATTGTCTGTTAAAAAAATTGAAAACGTTAAAATAATTTAACGTTTTACCAAAAAAAAACTTATAAAAGTAAAAACATTGACATTCATAGCTCATGTAGATCGTACATTTTGTTTCCTTTTTTGCAAGAAGGAATCACTAAAAGGAAAAAGAAACATTGCTCAAAGAAACGTACCATTGGCGAAACAGAAAGTTTTTGAAAGAGAGCGGAAAGGTGTTAAAAAAAAAAAGAAGAGAGCACAAAAATAATGGACGGTCACAAACCACCCATCACTTTCATTTAACCGTAATACTGATAGGTAGCTTTTGCGCATTATTCGTTCGCAGCTAACTTACAAAATATAACACTAAATTGACATTTCTCGCATTTTCTGTATCTTTATAATACGTCTAGTTAACCTATCTGGCGTGTATATATTAAAGTTTATATTCACTTGACTAAGCTTTGCTTATGGTTCATATAATCAGTTAATTCTTACTCAAACTTATTTATTAGAAGCTAGTTCGCTTTTTCCTAAAATCTATAAGCTCGTTTATCAATTCAGTAGGATTAATTATTTTTAAAAATACTTTATCGATCCTCACTAGTAGCACTAACTGATAGTTAAAAAAAATTATTAGCGTATATTTAAATCTGAATATCAACCACTCAAACATATCATGGCTGCATCATATATTAGATTACTATAATCATAATAGACTCCGACATGGTTGTCCTTATAATCAATCAAACATTTGATTGGCTCGGGTTCTTATTAATCTTACGTACATCCCAAATCTCGCAGAAATAAGCCAAGTCCTCCTACATATGATGACATGGCACCCTCCAAACTTTGACCGACTTGTCAAGACTTCCACTATACACAATCAATCTCCCATCACCTCCGTCTTCGTCATCTCCTCCCCATGGTTCAGCCACCGCCAAACACTTAACCGGTCCGGTATGACCGGTAAAAACCGAAACACACGTGTGGACTCTCCCTTCCCTCCTCCACACGCATATCTTCTTATCCGCCGCACCACTAAACACCAATTCTCCGGCTGCCGCGAGACAGAGCACAGCAAGCCTATGTTTCTTGAAAACACCACAATGCTTCAACACTTTCTTCTCTCCCATCTCCCAGTAATTCACAACACCGTCGCTGGAACCACTATAAACCGCCACGTGGCTAGTGACCAAAGCCGTAACAGCAGATTCTTGTTTCAGCAAAGTCTGAACCAGACTATGCGCAGTACGCTTCCCACGAACCTCCCGTTTCCAAACCTTAACCGTTCCATCTGCTGAGCCAGTGAATACAAGACCCTCGCAGGAACCACCGGCTATGACGGAGTTGATGGCGTCATCATGAGCTTTAATAGATTCCAAACATTTCAAATCGTGAATGCGCCAAACCTTGACCGTCCGATCCCATGAGGCGGAGTATAACAGCCCTTGATCTTCCACAAGACTCAAACACGAAACGGCGTCGGAGTGTTTGATCCATAGCGCCGTACGACGTCTTCTCGCCTCCACGTAGTTACTCGGCTTCACTGACTTCTTCAACACGTCTTTCAAAGCCGGTAAGCTTCCTGCGCGTGTGTACACTCGAGGATTCTTGTGCGAGGTTTTCCAGACCCGGATCTTACCGTCTTGATGACCCGTGAACACCTTATTATTCTCCTCACGACATATCACTATCGCTTTCACCAAACCGCTGTTCGATTTAAACTCACTAAACTCGGTTAGGTTCTTCCAAACCCTAATGTGATTATTGTCCGATCCTGTGAACAGAAGATCATTTGTCGCTGCTAACGAGTAAATGTGGCCTTCTTCTTGAACAATCGACCCGACCAGGCTGTTTTCTTCGCTTGGATTCCAAGAATATTCCCGGGCCCGGTCGGAACGCGGCATTTTGGTTTCAGAGTGTGTCGTAAAACCTAAAGGCTTGTTAGTTTCTTGATGACTTCTAAGAATACGAGACTTAGGAGATGAAGGAAAGAAGAGTTGAGAGTTGTTTGCATTATAATAAGTTAGCTAAGCAATGAGAGTATGACACGTAATAAATTGTAATTTTATTTTGTTTTGTCCACTTTATTACTAAAATAATCTCTATAAGTACCTATGGTGGTTGTCCTTTCTTGCTAAATATAGCTATATAGGGAATGAATCATGATGTGCATAATTCATATGATAACATTGTTTTATAGAACGGGCCTTGTGGTCAAGTGGCAGTGGACGGGCCTGGGACGCTAACACGTTTCAGGTTCGATCCTCCTGCTATGCGAAACTAAGTCACATTGTTCTGTTCACCTAACGCGGATATGGGTCCATGCTTTAGGACCCATTTGAATGCCCAGGAGAAGGAGTCCATCCGCGGGCTTGCGACTCCCCCGGGGGTTAGGTCTGGTTCCAATAGTGACCCGGGTTTAACCCTTTAGTTTACAAAAAAAAAACATTGTTTTATATATTTGATATTTTGTTCGTCATAATATTTTAAAGTGGGGGGGGGGGACCGATAATAATAAGATGGCACGTATAATATATGAAGCGACTTTTTCTTCAGATTTTAAACTTTTTGTAAGAGAATTTTAAACTGGTGAGAAGTATTCTTTGGTTGATTAAGTAAAGTATAGAGAAGAGCAAAATTTCTTCAGCAAAACTGCTATTTGTGGATGGGCGTGATAAAGCTAGAGTGTTATCGAACATCGCAAGGCATCCCATTTTCTCGGGAGTCCGGATAATAGATGCTGCACCCATTAGGAGTGTCTCATGTCAGTGGAATACGGATTCTCTAGGAAGAATACATTCCTAAGGTTTACTTGAAGGGGTGACTGATTAAACTACAAGCCTAAAACATAATCAATCCAGCTATTAGTAATGTCTGAACCGGGTCCATATATATAGGAATATCTGAATGTCGGGTTTGGTTGATGAAGCTATAATTGAAAGCACAGAATGGAAAAAATTGAATCCTACAGCTTCAATGTACATGGTAAATTTTTATCGACTAAATCATCGTGAACTATTTCTAAAGTAGGTTAACACTAAATATTGTTAATGTTCTATTCATAAATGGTTTCAGAAAAACATTACCATTTCTAATTCAGATAGTAGAGATTAATATTTGCATACGTTCCACTATGGACTTTATTCTAATCGCAAGATGTTTAATTTTGTAAACATCCAAAGCTTTGATATATAGAAATGGTTAAAAGAATTAATTTGGTTACCTATGTTATCAAAGTGTATTTATCTTTTCTGATATACATCCGTTTAAAACTCTAGAGTTAAGCGTACTTAAGATGAAGTAGTGGAATGATGGATGATCTAACGGAAACTGATTTATGATAGCATGCTAATGAGACCAAAGCACATGGAAAGATCATGTGGTGATTGGAATATCAGTAAACAATGATTTCGAGTCTTCGAAAAAATTAACGCATCGCCCGTCAGATGGGATAGGGTGCATGGGTCGAGTGTATCGGCGTGGGTGGCCTATTAGCCGTGGACGATCTGGGCTTTACAAGTGGTATCAGAGCTGATTAGTCATCTCGGTTCCGACCAGAGAGGCATCTTAAGACTTGTCATGGGGCGCAACGAGGACGTTGCGTTCGGGATGAATTGTAACATCCCGAGTTGTGATATTTGGAAAAGCTTAAGAGAATTGATTTAGCTACATATGTCACCAAAATGCGCTTAACTTTTATGGTACACATGCGTTTAGAACTCTAGAGTTAAGCGTACTTGAACTGGAGTAATGGAGGATGAGTGATCTAACGAGAAGTGATTCGCGATAGCATCCGAGTGAAGACAAGTCACATAAAAAGGTCATGCGGTGATTGTAGAGTCAGTAAATAATAATTTCGAGTCTTTGGAAAAACTAACAGACCGACCGTCGAACGGGATAAGGCCTATGGACTGAGAGAGCGGACGTAGGTGGCTATTAGCCGTACGCGGTCTAGCGTTACAAGAAAATATGCAAATTCTGGGACCCAAAGAACGGGTAGTTTCCACAGACGGGTTGTTACAATAAAAGTTTACTTTTATGGAGTACCCCTTCCTCTAGATTTCATTTGTCTCATGGATTATAGGCTGACTCTGCAGAAGATCGATCTCTTAACTTTTTACTTATGAGTCTTCAATAACTCCATAATTAATTTGCAGAACAATTGATGATAATTTATCCTATGAGAAGATTGTTAAAATCTTAGGTTCGAAGAACGCCAAACGTATGAATAATCTAATTATGAAGTTATTGATGACTCATGAGTGAAAAATTGGGATCAATGTTCTAGAGAACCAGTTTGGAATCCACGGGACGGATGGAATCCATTTACGAATTGACAAAAAAATTTCATGCACAAATCGCAAGATGTATTTAATTAAAAAAAGATAAGTAATATATTGTACATAAGGGTAAAAATGATTCTGCATGACATTGTTTCGATTTCTTTTGGAACTAGGATGTTTTTCGAAAACGTTTTTCATAAGTGACTCCATGTATGTTAAGTATCTAAACATTTACCGATTAAAGAACAAATAATTTGATACTTACTTCTTGCAGATTTTTTTATAAAATATTGAGTGACTCCTCCACCAAAAAGGTCTTTGTTTCCCCTTTTACTTAAAATAGGGAATGATTAAACTACACACTCCAAAAGTTCATAGTGCTTCTGTATAGAAACCAATAAACCATGTGTCCAGTTCTCATAGGATTCAACTATACAATCCACTTATTTTAATTATCAAAGTAAGAAAAATTACAGCCATGAATCATGATAGCATAAAGATGATTACGAGATTTTTTAAACCAGTTATATCACGTTGTCATTTACTTAGTCTTTGTGGTCTATATATTTAACGAGATCTATTCCCATGCTCAAGCTAATGCAAACATGAAACTATTTTGGTCATGGAAAATTTGCAGACTATTATTGTATGCAATTCGGAAAAGGTTAAACAGCCTGATTAAGTTATTTGACGACATGAATGTTTAGCTAAACTATCTTGATCACGTAGTTTACCATCAGTTAGTTTATTTTTTTTCTTTTAACTGCTATATATTCCATTTAATGTTTTAATAATTGTAATTGTCTTGATAAGCAACATATCCAAATTCTATTTCATTTTGATTTGCAGCCAACGTAGTATATATATAGTTGATATCTCATTAACTTTACACGCGTCCAGTGATACCATAACTTTGAGCTCGTTTGTACCATTCATGGATAAATAATATGCAATTCTTTTTATTAATAGTCGTTATATTGAAATCACGTGTTGATGTAGAGCAACTCGGACTGTATTGGCCGAACAACTTCGGGGCTTGATAAGAAAGAAAACGATGTCTTCTACCCAAAAATAGACATCTTCAATAGCATTTTCGACCGTGCACACATACTCTTCTTTCACCCTTCGTCTTTTTCATTTAGTGGTGTTAAGATAATATTAAACGTAAATCATTCAAACGTTGCCTTTGTTTTATTGTATATGAAAACGTACGTAGCATTTTCGAAGTACTCTATGTAAGCTCAACATTTGGAGCTTTCAAGAGAACTTATAGAGTGGGACGATCTGGAAGCAGAGTTGGTGGGTTACATAAGATAGAAATTGTGTCGCACACGTTAAATGACGTGGCAAAGTTGGATTGGAGAAACCATATTGCAACGTAGCTAGCAATAGAAATATCTCGATTGACAAGAACGAGAAAGCTTAAATACTCGTCTAAGGGGATTAGAGAGGGTTAGAGCTTTAGATAGAATAACAACAAATTGATAGCAAGTCTTGTATTGTTCTTGTAAATTTTTTTTCAGGTTGTGAGCTAGGAGTGCAGATTTGCAATCATTAGATCACGAGATTTTGATACATTATGAATTGGTTTCGTTTCTAGCCGGTATGTAACGTTGAGTAATTTAAATTAAATATATCCGTGTAAATTTATGTAAAGGATTCTTAATAAACAAGATACATGTTGTTGGATTTCTAGAATATACAAGTGAATTTGATTTACTGTGGACTTTTATTTGGCATCAGAGTGGGTCGCTTCAGATTCAACTTTATATACAAGAAGGTTAAGGTTCTGCAGAACCACAAAAGCCTTAACTACCATCTTCTCAAAAATTGACTTACCAGTTCAAGATTACTCAAGGATGTGAATCAGCAAAAGAGGTATGTGATACACTTATCAACCTTTGAAAGAGATACAAGTGTAGGAAGGACCATAATCGATCATTTTTCTCACAAGTTTGAGAATTTTCAAATGGAAAATGATGAATCTACAACTAGCTTTTCTCCAGGTTATGTTCAATTGCTAACAAGCTTCTGTTCTCAATAAGAAGTATAAAGAAAAGAAGCTCATTAAGAAATTGTTAAGATTCTCGAAAACTCCATGAACATTAATGATATGAAATCTAATCAACTAGCCGGTATACTTAAGGTTCATGATTAAGAAAGAACTGATGAGCTGCAAAAAGATCATAAAGGGTATAGCATTCTTAGCTGAATTTAAATAATAATATCGTGTTAAAAGGTTAGAAGACAAATTAATTCACATGTCCAAGAGTTCAACAAAATATTCAAGAGAGTTGAAAATGTCAAAAAGCTCAAGTAATCGACTTCCGAAACACGATTCCGACCGCTTCAACAATCATCTGACCATGTCTGGCACGTTTAAAAGAAGTAGAAAGAAGGGGATAATATTTTTAGCTGAGTCTAAAGAAAAATATAGTGTTAAAAGGATAGAAGACAACTTCAGACTTATGGCTAATAAAATTCAGAAAATGCTCGAGAGAGTTGAATAATGTCAAATCGCTCTAGTAATCGGCTTCAGAAACACGATTCTGACCTCTTCAATAATCATTTGTCCATGTCTGACACATCTAAAGGAAATAGAAAGAAGGGCCTTCAATGTTATTAATGTAAGGGCTTTGGAAACTTTTGGAATTATCTTATAACAAAGAGGAACTCAAATGCATTGAAGGCAAGAACTGCAGACATACAAAGAGGCTTATGACCAAAAAGTATGAAGAAAGACAAATTATTGTTATGCTTCAGTGACATTGAATCAGAGAGCGAAAGTGAAAGGGAAATATTTTTACTGAACTTTCTCTCATTGATAAAAAAACAATGATTAAAAATCAGTCTAGTTCGGACTCAGACTCAAACTCAGATTCATAAAAAGATGGAAAAGATAAAACTGCAGATTTTGTTCATGTCAATCATATTTTCCCTAACTGCTTACCATGTGATATGCCACATAATTATAAGGATACATAATAAGAGTGTGGTAGAAGAAGAAGTGAAGCTTACAGATGAAGTGGTTGAGGAAGATCCCTAACTGCTTACCATGCCACATGGTTATAAGGAAACATAATGAGAGTGTGGTAGAAGAAGAAGTGAAGCTTACAGATGAAATGGTTGAGGAAGATTAAAAAAAATTGTTTCACAAGATTTTTGATTAATAAACTATAAATGGGTTTGGCCATATAAAGGACTATATGCATATTTTACATATTTGCTTTTGGGTGGATTTGACATAATTGTCAGGGTGAAGATTGATAGGTTTGGCTTGTACTGATACATTTTATTAATAATATTTTTTTAGTTTTTATCAATTTTGTGTCGTAGAGCCTTATTAACTATTTTGTAATACTTTTTTTTTTGAAACACAACTATTTTGTAATAAAATCTTAGAACGATGATGAATCAATCACATTTTTCAAAGAATTCACAGTCACGAGTTCACCAAAATCTGCTGTTAACGATCGATTATATGTCGATGACGATGATAACGATGATCGCATCATAAGTGGAGGTCGAAAAACAAACTCGAGCAAGATTCACAGCATCAGAGGATAAATTGGATGCTATGTTCGCAGAGATGTATGAATTGATGCAGAGGAACTCGACGGCTAGAGAAGAGGTGTCGAATAGAGAAAATCTGATTCCGATCCAACAACATTCTCATGTATTCTTTGTTAACTTGGAACCTGGCCATAGTTTTAGGCTGGAGGATAGACAATAACAAAATATGGTTGTAGAATGTAGGTAAAGTATTATGAAGTGTATTGAGCTACATATATTTGATGGAGAAGATTATGGATGGATAGTTTGGCAGAGTTTTTTTCCGCATTGGTGGGCATGATGATTTAACAAAGCTGGATATTTTATCTGTTAATTTTTGGATATATTTTGTGTTAGTTCAATAGTGAGATTCATCGCTGCCCTTACCAAGATTGGGGAGATTTTAAGGAACGATTGATTGAAAGGCTTAGTTAAGAGAAGTTTTGTGATCCAAGTCAGTCATTAATTGTAGTGAAACATGTAGGATAAGTTGAAGAAATATATAAACCTCTTTCAGGGTTTGTCTATTTAGATTAGTTGATTGACATATAGACAGTTGGAAGTAATATTTATGAATGGGTTAAATGTAGAGATGAATGAATTTGTTAATATGTGTAAGACAATATATTTTTGGATTAATGATATCTACTACATATCATACAATATACCTTATAATCCATATAATATAGTTAAAATTATAATCTTTTGGAAATCTTCAAAGAGTTAATTCATGTTTGGGAACACATAAACAAGCCGTTGAAAAAAACTCATAATTAGAAAAAAAAATCTTAAATAGGGTTCACGTTTGTAATTTTGGTGGAATTTGATGACTCAGATAGTTGAGAGGATTTTACAAGTTAACTAGATTTAACAAATTTTATCAAATATTTTTACATAGATTTTCACTAATTGTATAGAGAATTCTATTGATTGTTTTTAATTTTTAAGTAATTAATGGTGGTTGTGATAGGTGCGGCGCTCCCGAAGAATCCATAAATCATGTGTTTTTTGAGTGTCCACCAACGCGTCAGGTATGGGCTCTTTCGCAGATCCCTTCCAGTCCAGCTATTTTCCCTTATCAAGGTTTTTTTACAAATATGGATTATTTATTTTGGAGAATTGATCCGAAGATGGAAACTCATCAGTATGCTTGGATTCTATGGTACATCTGGAAAGGAAGGAACAATAAGGTTTTCAGTAACTTAGATGTGGATCCGAGAGATACTTTGAAACTGGCAGAGACAGAATCAGCACTCTGGATGGAGGCACAAAACGCAGATACACAGAATTTGGTGCGACAAGTTGAGGTAGCACCACAGACGGCAATACCAGGACGTTGGTGTTTCATAGATGGTTCGTGGAAAGATAAAGACAGTTTCTCCGGCCAAGGTTGGTATAGTACTTTAGAAGGTTTCGACAGTTTGATGGGAGCACGGAATATCAGAGCAAGTCTTTCTCCCCTCCACTCGGAGGTAGAGGCTCTGATATGGGCAATGAAAAGTATGAAAAATTTGCGTCAGTTCAGGGTTACGTTTGCAACTGATTATTCCTAATTGGTAAAGATGGTTTCGGAACCAGAGGAATTGCCAGCTTTGCAAGTTATTTAGAAGATATAAAGACCCTTAAAGACGGTTTCATCAACTCAGAGATTATTCATGTACCAAGACAGCAGAATATGCAGGCGGATCGACTAGCACGTAGTGCCAGGACACAACCGTCTTTTGTTGTTCACATGGATGCAGAGTTGCCGGCATGGTTTTCAGAGACCGGATGAGAGTGTGTTTGTTTTTCTGCTGATAACAAAAAAAAAGTAATTAATGATGGTAGGAGAAAGAGAAGGTGAATCTTTTTTTTTTGTTCTAATCAAATTAGAGTTATTTTTGGGTTCACCCCTAGATGAACATGTAGGTTCATCATCCCATAGGAATCATTTATTTCAAAATTGATATCTTTAAAAAAAAAAATTGTCAAGTTATATTATGTTTTTTTAAAATAAAAATGTTAAAAGAATAAATAAAAATAGTAATATATGTAAATTGTTTTTTTTTTTTAAGTATTTTTGAATTTTTTAAAAAGAATTGTACCATTTTATTTGTCTGAGTATTAATAAAGAATATGTTAATGTGATGACATGTTTTTTTGTTATACTCAAATTTTAAAAATTCGTAAACCCATAGCAATGGAATTTTAAAAGTTGATACTATAATTCTTCTATCAGTAGTTATGGTATCATGAAATCTTATAATTCTTTAAACCATCCCCCAACCCGATTTTACATTATACCTTCCAGATACTGTAAAATGTTAATTCATTTGTATCAGGTTTTAAATACTCACTTCTGTCATTAGGGGTGGACGTTCGGGTACCCGTTCGGGTTTCGATTCGGGTCTATTCGGATTTCGGGTTTTCGGGTCAAAGATTTCAGTCTTATTCGGGTATTTCTAAATTTTGGTTCGTGCTCGGTTCGAATCCTTGCTGGTTCGGTTCGGATTACCCGTTTAAATTATTTTCAAAATTTTAAAATTCATTATATACTTTAAACTTCTCAAAATTTATAAACAAAATAATATATTACATATAAGTTTCAATAACATGTGTCAAAGCACCAAAACTTAACATATAAATTGGTTTGATTTGAATATTTGGATAGAAAATCAATACATATTTTATGTATTTTTGGTGTTTTGAGTATACTTTAACTATTTAAACATGTACTTTTGACTATTTGTATATATTTTCAAGTATTTTGAAAAATTTAAAAGTATTATATATATTTTAGATGCTTTTTAATATACATTCAATCTAAAAATAGTTAAAATATATATGTATATTAATCTATTTCGGATACATTCGGGTACCCAAAATATTTCGGTTCGGATCGGATTCGATTTCGGTTCTTTAAATACCAAAAGTTTGAACCCATTTGGATATTTAATTAATTTCGGTTCGAATTTGGTATTACTTTTTCGGATCGAATTCGGTTCTGTTCTTCGGATTCGGTTTTTTTTCCCAGCCCTAGCTGTCATATTCTGAATACTTTCCCAGTATATGCTTCAATTAAGTCCATATTCCAAGAACGATCCACTATAATAATCAACACTTCAAGAAATTGGGCTTGATTTTCATAGGGAGGATTGAGAAGTTTGGGCTTATTCGGTTACTTCTTATTAATAATATACTTTAGTAAATTTAATTCTATGTATTAACTATATACAAATGCTTTTGTTTATATTCTAAATTACTTTCTTCAAACCCAACCAAAACGAATGAACACAATCGTTTCCTTACGTCTAGTTCATTCTTTAACATTCCAACTTACAAAAGCAGAAGACGAAAAAATGAAAAGAAAATGAATTAAGCTCTCATACGTTTTGTAGTAACATATATCCATAAAATGTCCAAGGAACGTAGTCAAAGACTTTTTCACATGGAAGCAAGAAGTCCTCTCATTTCGGTAACCCCAGGAACGTTTTCACTAGGGTAAACTTTGGCTACTAGCTGCACGAAGCTCTCGTACTTGTCCAGAAACTCCTTCTGTTTTTTTCAGCAAATATATGTTATGATTCAAATTCAAAAAAGTTTTAGAGCTAATTCTTTCATCGACATCTTTTGATAGATTCAGTTTAAATTGGTACCTTGCATTTGTCCCACAAGGACGGTAGCAACTCCTCGGATGCTAGATTCTTCTGCAACTTTTTATACATCTGTGCAATCGATTTGTCCACCTATCCAAAGCAGAAAGCTATATGTTAAAAAAAAGCCTCTGGAAAATTAAATTAATACACTACAAGTAACATCTGTTTTACCCCTGACAAGCTTGATTTTAACATCTTCCGGAGTTCCATTTTCGACAAACCGAGCTGGAATGGTATCTGAAATGCAGAGAGTATGTGTTAGACTTTTCATCCTACTACAGTTTTTCCCTTATTTAATGATAGAGCAATAAGCTAACTAATCACTCACCTCTTCAGGGGTGATAGTATACATAAAATCTTCAATCTTTTTAGCAAATTGGAAAAGTCTTTCGAATTGCTGCAGGGAAAAATAATTGCATTAAGCAACACGCAAAAAAGCGGTGCCCTTGACAATTAACTCCAAAAGAAGGAAAAATATGAGAAGCACAACTTACGTAGTATATTATCAGGCTAATGTGGCGGGTACAAGCTTGTTCATATGCTTCACTTGCCTGGTGATAGAACTTGGCTAAAGTGGGTACAACATTAGCCAGGTCGTACAGGCTACATACAGACGAAAAAAAACAGGGTTAAAAAAAGAAATATTACTACTCAGGAGAAGAAGAAGAAGAACAAACCAAGGGTGTTAGAGAGAGAGAGAGAGAGAGAAAAGGAGTTTAACCTATTCTGAAAAGCAGCATAATTTTCTAAAAGAAGAATATCTGCATATTTAGGATCTTGCTGGGCAATCTTCTCCAGGGTCACAAACATTATGCTTACCTAAAAACACCATTAGTTAGAATGTGTCAACCAAAAGTGAGAAAGAAAACAAATTGGAGAGTAAATGCTGAGCAATCTGAAATACTTTATTATATCTTGCTAGTCGAGAACGAACTTGGGTGGATATATGCATTGTAAGTGGACTAAGATCAGATGCATGTATGTTATTGAAATGGAGAACATTACTTTCACTGCATGGTTTGTGTAACTTTAGTGGTTCAATAGAAATAGCAGTACTTACGAATTTCGTGTATGCCTGATCAACCAAATCCCTAGATTGCCCTTGTATGTACTGTTCCATACGAGTAGCGAGTGCTGCAAATCTATGAAAATGAGATACTAATGTTAGGATAGCAACAAGTAATACTAGAACAGTTTCTTGGATCACGTATAGTCCACTCTCATTCGGAAATAAAGTTCAGAACCACAAAATCAATTGGTATTGTTTACAAGGTGAAAGGAAATACTATCCGGTTAGTGAATAATCCCAGTAATCTGTGGAAAAAAAATTGAATTTCCTGATTACCTTGGAATATATGGCAAGACTCCCATCTGTCTTACATTACGCTCGTTTCTTTCAATCTGATGACAAGCTTCATCGACAAACTGCAATGAAAGTTGACTTGAAATAATTAGTAGGAGGAATACGCCAGGAATATAAACCAAACAATCTATAAATAAAACATACCCGGCTGAATTGCATAGAAACCCTCGCCTCCAGATCTCCAAGCAAAAGGCGAACAAATCCTGCAGCATCAGCTTTCTGACCAGATAGATACTTTTCAGTTATGCCATGCATTGATATGCACCGTAGGGGATCTATTTTATATGCCCAGTCAACAACAGCATAGAAATCCTCCTGCAGCGACAAGAACATAGGGGATCTCTCTTTTAGTAATAAAAATGAATTGCTAACCTATAGATGTTAATCCAGAAAATTAACAATTGAGTCTTTCATCTAACATGGAAACATTACTTTCAGGGAACTGTTACCTGAATACCATCAAGTAGATCTTGAAGAGATTCATTCAATGCCGTCAGGTCTGGGGAGGTTTTACCTGCAGAATCGAACAATTTATGGCTTTCAGAACTGTAGACCCTATGGTGTGAGAATGTAGTGAAAGCTTGACAGATGCCCACACAATTTTACATTACCAGTTTTCTTGTCACTCTCATCAATGTCCATGATTCCCAAATCATCATCATCATTACCATCGTCATTGTTGGGCCTTTTATCACTGCCAGCACCTCCGGGTGGAGCAAGAGCTGGTACCTCAAAGCACATGAAGTGCGCAAAAAAGGAACTCTGTAGTATTATGAAGCAAAACCGAAACATGAGGTTTACATGCATCAGTTGCATCTAAAGATCAAACAGAAAAGCAAAGGCTTAATACTTACCTCATCTACAAGAAGCGGGATAAATATTGTTAGCATCTTGGCATAAGCGTCCGATACTGCAGAAGTGTCAGTGTTGGCATTCTGACTAGAACCCGTAGATCCTTCTAGCCAGACAGTAGGATTTCGTGATACTTTTGTGCTTGCACGAAGCTCATTTGCGAATTCACGAGCCTGGGTTTTTAAGAAACAAATATTTGGTAACATGAACTGAATATGTAACGCTCTAACAGAATGGAAGAGAAGTAGGAAACTAAATGTTTGCTGCACATTCATGCTTCAAACATTCGGTAGGTTTTAGCAGCCTTAATTAATTCACGGTTCCAATAAATCAGTGGTCAAAAGTGAATAAGAAGGCATATTTGTTCCTCACCTCTCGGCGAAGGAGCAAGTTCAGGGAGCTGCAGTATGCTTTTCTCAATGGGGCCAAACAGTTCTTATCAAGACTCTGCAAAAAGAAAAGAGACATCAATCGCTGTACTGCATTAAGCTTTTTTTTTTATCGACACCTACTCATTTCTCGGTTTTACCTTTAGGTGTTGCAAAAGACGAGCATATGTTCTGCACTTATACCGCAAATCTGCATGGTCGGGCCTCTTCAGCTGACCTCTCTGTTTTAAGTATGTGTTTAGTATTTAGAATTATCATCACTAGAGTTAATGCTAGAAAGACCAGAGTTTTTCAAAAGTCGTACCTGAGAAAAGTAACTTTTGTCGCTAACCATGAAATCTACCAAACTAGCAAAGTAGTTTCTCAGGAACTCAGAAGCTCTGGTTACAAATGTAGCTTTCAATATTTTTAGCTCTGCTCGTTTCTCCTTTACCTGAAGAGAATACAGCAGAGAGTAGCCAAAATTCAGGTGGTTATACAAAAATTAGATTCTTATGTTCTTTTAAAGGCACAATACAATGTAATAAGCACAGCTGACTAAACTTAATGGTAAAATTAAAGATAAGGAGCGCATAAGAAATATCTAAGTGCATAGACATACAGATCGCATATTAGCATAAATGGGGTCTAAGTTGGGCACTTCAAGACCCCTTAAAGCTTTGGCTAACCACTCGCAAGCTTCGATATTTTGGAGCATGTCTGCTTCATCAAATGAGCCTCCTGTGAGGGATGCTGAATACTGCAATCAACAACACTTCTATTAGTGAATCAAGTAGACAGATGAGAAGCAAGCACAAAACTTATGGTTGGCAAACCTCAGAAGGCACACGCAGTCTCTCAATAACTTTATCAAGCTCTTCAATAAGAGCTTTATTGTTTACAGACTGCATCTCCAACTTGTTGTTTCGAGTTTCTATCTGCATAACATCAAAAAAAAAGATGAGAATATGTGCCGACAAAGCTAATGATCAGTCCAACACCACAAATACTTGGAATTACTTCCCTTTCTCTCATACTCTCGCAGATACAGAAGTAATGTGAGTTAACTGATAACATACGGCAGCCAATTTCTTAATGCAATGACACTATCCTCATAATAAAACAAATGACCGGGAATAGTCATTAATAGGTTGTACATCCTACCGATTCAATGTCCTCCCTCATGTGTCTAAGTTTCACGTTAAATATCCCTAACCATTCGTCCATGTCATCAACAATATTTGTTGCTGCCTCTAGTCCATTCAAAACCTGAAAAACATGAAGATGACCTTATAAACAAGAAAGATAAACGCTGATGTTCCCCTAAACTGCCCAAATGCAAAGACAGTCTTAAAAATAATAATTAACAAAAAATAATAACCTCATCAACTAATGGTTCGCTTTCCAGAATTGCATGTACATTTGCCGCTTCAAGAGCTTGGAGCTCTCGCTTCAGCCTTTCAGAAAACGCCTCAGCTTCACCAATGCCCATTACATAACTGTATACGTCAGTGATATAAGTCGAGTGAACGAGATGATAATACTAAGCGTAAAGGTCAACTGTATTTCCATTATATTTTATCCCTAGCAAGCCAGATGTCGAAGAAACACTGCCAATAATTTAAACAAAATACAATCACGAAGAAAAATGTAAATAAGTGGTTCTAAAGTTAGCAAGGTGGATATTATGCAATCCTATGTTAGGCATAAAACTAGTTTCACAAGCTTAGGATTCACGGGGAGGAGTCCTCCTTCGCCAAACAAATACTGACAGGAACAAAAAGTTTATGCGTGAACAAAGAGAACCGAAATAATAACTAGAACAGAATAAGACATACGTTCCCAAGAGAGCCTCCATATCCTCTTCCTCGGCCTGAGAGACTAGTTCTTTTTCAACGGTAACTTTCAGTTCAGTTTCTGTTACAGCTTCAGCAACAGGCTCACCATCTTCTGTACTTCTTTGAGTAGTGACTACTGGAGTGTTATCCTAGACCAATAATACGAAAAGAAAGAAGGCTAAAGCATAACATTATTCTATTAAAAGAACTAGCGAATATGAAAGGTGAGGAAAACGAGAAGCACAAGCACATACAAAAGCCTTTTTGGAAAATAAGAAACTTAGACCAAAATTTGAAGAGAGAAGTTAGAAACCGCACCTTAGCCCAAAGGGCCATCTCGACGATATCTATACCAACGACTTTCGGAAGCTTGCCCAATACGTCTTTGCATATGTTCAATATGCACACTAAAATTCGGTTCCTATAGTCACGATAGAGAAAAGTGAGCAAAACTACCTAGATAAACAAAGATATGATCGCTTAAAACTTGTCCTTCACATCCTATAGAAGTTAATATGTATGTTCCTAACAGCAGTACCTGTCATCAGTATTGCGCATGGTCCACTGAGGAGGAGCAACACTTTGACTCCTGAGATTATCAAACCCCTAAAAGACTTTGCATCAGCGAAAGCAGAGGGAACATAGAAAACACTACTTTTTACAATTACACACTCAGCTTTTGTTTTCCATCTCTTACACTACATCTAAATGCTATGATATCTTCGAGAAAGCATGGACATTTTCTTGAAATCATACGTATTGATCACGTGATTAATACCATCGACTGATCTTACCAGGGTAAAAGTGCATCCACTTGGGTCATTAGTTATGACTTCCACTTTCGAAAGATGCTTGAGTTTGTACATTTTAGCAGGCTGGATGAACAAAGAATTTGAAAATATCATCAGTCATCATGAACTTAAAGGAATCTGCTGACATTGTATGCCTCAATTGGATTACCTCAAGGACACCTCCACTTGAATACTTCATTACTCGAAGAAATGCTTTCTTCCGCTGGGCCTTTGATTTAACTGTAGAAAGCAGAACACAATACCAAAAAAAAATCATATTTTATTTGATTACTACTCTAAGGAACCTGAAAATATGTGATGAGAAAGCTTGAAACATGAATCCGGGGCCACATGTTCTCCACTTAAATCAGAGATTTACAGCTGAATCCTTTTGATCTAATGCAGTACACTTGATGCTCAATCTAAAGCTAAAATAGCGCGAAGAACAAGTAACGACTCGAATCTAGAAATCAATTTTGTAAATATAACTGAAACTATGATCTAATGCCAACACTTGAATCCTTTTGGTCCAAGAAGAGTGAACCCTCTTCCTTACTATGCTTATCTTATTCTGTCAAATGATATCGATTTCGCGAATGCAATGGATAATTGAAAATTTAGGATCTAATTGCAATAGACACCAGCACATAATGCTTAATATATGGGAGGTGAGCAAAAACAAAGGCTCGGATCCAGAAATGCAAATCAAATCAAGAGAGGGAAAGGAGAAGGGGATGTCACCGGAAAGAGCGAGAACCCTAGGTTTGGCCATTTGGCGACCTAATTTTCCAGACTTTCCCCAGACACCGCGGCTCTTGGCGACGCGGATCGACATCACGATCGATTGCTTGGTTCCTTCGATGGCGGCCTCGCAAGCACGCCGGAGCTCTTCATCGTCGGCGCTTGATTTCGCCATCGCTGCTTCGCTATTCTTCTTCGCTCTTCTTCTTTTAGTCGTGGATCCAGCAAAGAAAAAGCCGAGGAGAAGATTAAGCCTTACGATTGGAAAAGTCGAATCTGTTATGCAGTAAATAATAATACTAAATAGGATCTGAATTTACGTGGCAATACTAACATTTGATACTACGTAACATTTTATTTGGCCATTTAACCAATCTTTTTGAGAAATAATCTAAAGAATATTGTTACATGGAAAATAGAGAACTTGGATTAAGATTAAGAGATTTTGTTTACCAATGAATTATTTCACTCTTGTGAAGAATTCTATCAGAGAAATATCATATGATAGCACTAAAAGTTTTTTTTTGTTACAAATATAAAACTTAAGGATCAAAGTGACCAAAATGTTAGATATTTAAATTTTTATAAAACAAAAAATTAATATTAAATTTTGAAATAAATATTTTAAAAATATTTTAAAAGTATTTTCGAGTTTTTAAAAAGAAAACTTGAAAAAAAATTATAAAAAGATTTCAAACTTGAAAACATATAATCTGAAACTATAAAAAAAAAAAATTACTCAGCGCGAAATTTCAAAACCGCTTGTTTTTGTTCTCTCTGTGCAATCAGGAAGGCGATGATTTTTTACTGATTTCAAATGATGAAGAAGACCAAAAAAAAAGTCTGTATCAACATCTCTGTAACAAGAACACCTTTTTATCACTTTTCGCTCCTCCACCAGAAGTATTCGAGGAAGCTACGGTGGTTGATTCTCACACCAGTAATAATTCTGGTAATGTAGTGTGATCCGTTTCTTAACTGGATCCTTCTGGTTCTATTCTGATCTCATATTGGAATCGTTAAATTTTTGATCGGAGTTAGATGTTACACGGGTTGCACCTACTACGCATCATTCATCTCCGACGTGGTCTCTATGTCCATGATCGATGGCCATTCTCTATCGTTTTGAATAAATTTTGGAAAATCCTATTCAAAAACTTATGAGACGCTATCTTAACCAGGCTTTCATCTTCTTTCAATTGATGGAAGATAATCCATCGGAAATCTATTCGATAATCTAGAGGCAATTTGTTCCCTTTGGCTATTGGAATTTGATGGTGAATGTCTAATGGTCAAAGAAAAAGGATTTCTTGCAACACACAAGGAAAAATCTGTGAATGTTCATACTTCATATTCATATACTATATGGCTTTGATTGGTGACATGAGTTACCATTGATTTAGGTTGAGTTAGAGTTGTAACTCAAAAATGTTACCAATCATGCATTAGATTTAATTTTTTGAGTTTAGATTTGATTTAAGATGTGTTGTACTTGAGTTACAATTTTGACTTACCCCTTTGTAAAATTGTTAACTCAAATCAAAAACTTACATCAACCAAAATCTCATGTTTTAGAAGTTGCATTACAAATTTGTTTGATTTTTTGTTTAGAAAAAATGAAAATCGTGAACTACAAATGCCTATCAATACTTGTGCCTAAATTAATGCTAGTCAAAGATTTTATAACAAAATCTTTATTGTTCCTAATTTTTTGAATTATTCAAAAATTTAACCAACTATTATCATAACCACAAAATCTTAAATGTAAAATCTATTGGATAATTCGAAAAATATACCAGACAAAATTCTATATATATGACCCTAAGCTAGTGCTGTATCACATCACTTTCAAAATCCAAAACCTAAGGTCTGTTTTCTTCTGTCGTCTTCTTTTTGCTGGCAAAAATTATTTTCATTTTTCACTTGCAAAAAGGTTTTTCTATCTTCTTCTTCTTTACTTCCAAAATTTTTATTTGTGTAACCAATAAGCTTACGTTGAGTTTTTCTATCTTCTTCTTCTTTACGTGCAAAATAAATTTTCATTTATTACTTGCATAGCTTTATATATTGTTTAAATGTAATAGAGTACCATTTATAGTTATTAATTTTTGTTTATTCTTTTTGGATGAAGATGTCTAATAATGAAAATGTTGATGATGTTGGTGCTGGTGCTGGTGCTGAAGACGGCGGTGGAACTACAGGTCGTAAGGTAAATTTTTATAATATTTTATAATTGATATGTCAAATTTAAAATCATATAAGGTTATAGTATTTTAATTATTTTAACATAACTATAGAAACAAAAACAAATTAAATGGGAAGATGAGCATATTGGGATATACCTGGAGCTTCTAGATATTGAGTTGGCTAAAATTAGATACAGACAAAAGTTACCGAGAGACGTGGGGAGAGAACGTATTTGTAAAGAATTTTTGGGGAGAACTGGTATAAATCTTCCTTGGGATTGTTTCAAGAGCAAGTACGATACATTGAGAAATATGTATGGATCGTATAAAAGGCTCAAGAATTTTACCGGAGTTTCAGCAGATGATAATACCGGTTTGATTGAGATGGATTCTGACTGGTGGGAAGACCGCGAAAAGGTACGTTAGTGTATAATTTTATATTTTACAAAAAACTCTTCTAACAAATCTTGTTACTAATATTCATGTATACTTTGTCTTTGAGTTGTGCAGGAAATTCCCCATGCAAAAAAGATACGTGAAAATGGGATCCCCCACATGGAACTTATGAGGCGCATATTTGGACGTCAAGGCAGTAAACCAGAAGCTATGTACTCAACTCACGTGCAAGATGCTGAACAAAATGAACAACATGATAAATCTGTTCCAGAAACCCAAGACAACGATGGAGACCATACAACTGATGTGCATAACCACCCACAAGCCATTTCACTAGACTCTCCTCCAAGGTCAGCTACTGGTCCATCAAAGCGGTCAAACAGAAAACAAACACGTGTTGCTCCATACGAAACTAGTCGAGGGAAAGACGTTGCACTGAGCCGCGAGAAGAACATCCCACGAAGAAGAAAGTCATTTGAAAAGGAGATAAATGAACAGTTCAAAGAAATGATGGAGTTACGTCGTTCTCAAGTTGCAGAAGCAAAAGAGCGCAGAGAAAAAAATGAAGCTCAGCCATTTAAAGAGGCATATGAAGTCCTACAATCAATTCAAGGTCTAACAAGGTGGACAGATTTTTGGTGGGCTTGCATCAAAGTACTAAAAGAAGATCCATTTGCCCGAGAAATGATTGTCTACAATGAAAGTGATCATGACAGGATTACATTTTTGGAGGGTTATACAGGATATGATCGTCACGGAAATTTCTCCGGAGAACGTTTCAAGGCTTTGCAACGTTGCCATGGTGATCCTTCAAGTGCTAACCCAGAGCAAAACATCATAAGAACAACCATGGAAAGTCATAAGGAGTTTGGTGTCCCATCTAGTTCAGAACTAATGTCATTGTTTGAAGAAATAGGATACAAACGTGGATATGGGAAAATGGGTGATGGGGGGGAATCGAGTGAGACAAGAATTAATCTTGATGATTAATTTTTTATTTTATTTTTATTTTAATTAGAATAAAGTAATTCTTTTTGTTATATTTTTAGAGTTAATAAATTATTCTTTTAGCATCTTTTATGATAGTTAACATTATTCTAATTATTTTTAAAATCTTTATATTTTTGCAGGTCGTACGATTAAACGAATTATATTCTCGAGGTCTAGAAAATCTTACAGATGAAGAGCTGCTCGAACTATATGATTTGGAAGATGAAGAGTATATAGATATGATTTTACAACCTTTGATGGAGTACTACAAGCGTCATTTTTCCAAGCAACCAATGGTATTCGAACGGGGACTGGGTTGGCGAAATCTCGAGAATCAGATTCGTAATAATCCAAACCACTGCATGAGCATGTTAAGGATGCATCCAGAAACCTTTCAGTGCCTATGCACAACACTGGAGCAACGTTACAGCCTAAAGAGTACTGATCATATCAGTGTTGTTGAGATGGTGGCAATATTTCTCGTTACATGTGCCCAAAATGATACGCAACGGTATGTTGGATTGTCTTTTGGTCGTTCCCAAGAGACTGTCTATCGAAAGTTTCATGAAGTGTTGAACGCAGTGGAGAGTCTTGCATGTCAGTATTTAAAGACTCCAACGATGGCATCGCTCCAGCTTTATCCGCGTAAGTTACTAGAAAACTCAAATTATTGGCCTTTTTTTAGTGGATTTATTGGGGCACTAGATGGAACACATGTCAGAGTTAAGGTTGGAGGTAGTGATGCAGTTGGATACTGGGATAGGCATGGACAAACAAGTTTAAACATATTGGGCATATGTGATATAAACATGATCTTCACTTATGCATGGCTAGGTGCATCTGGGTCTACACATGATTCATTGGTGTTGCAATATGCAATAGATGGAGACCCTATATTCCCTAAACCTCCTATAGGTAAATACTATCTTGTTGATTCTGGATATGCCAATAGACGAGGATTTCTAGCCCCATACAGAGGAAGCAGTAAAGAAAATATCAGATATCATCTTTCAGAATTTGATGATGGTCCTCCTAGGAACAAGAAGGAATTGTTCAATAAATGGCATGCATCACTTCGTTCAGTCATCGAAAGAACGTTCGGAGTTTGGAAAAAGAAATGGAGAATCCTTGATAACTTGCCTCGCTATGACGTCAAGACCCAAAATAGAATTGTGCATGCAACAATGGTTCTTCACAATTTTATCAGGCTTCACAAAATTCCAGATGCTGATTTTGAAGATAGTGATAGCAGTGGTCAAGCACAACAAAGACGACGGATTGAAGAAGAAGAGCTTAGTAGACTTGAAGAAGAAGAAATAACAATGGATGGTCAATACATGAATAACGTACGAGATGAGATTGCAAACATGATTTGGAATGAACATTTGTAATTTATTTTATTTATTGGATTTTTTTTTAATTTAAAGGTCATGTTATTATTATTATTATTATTTAATTAATTAATTTATTTTATTATTGAGAATAAATATTATTTTAGATTATAATATTTAGAAAATAATATATATTGAAATTTACTTTTCAAATTTAATACTTATTTAAGATATTTTTAAATATCTTAATGTTTTATTTGTTTTTAGTAAATATTTTATTATTTGTATGTTTATATATTCATTTACTTTATTAAAAAATTCATACTGCAATTTATACATCAAAAAGGTTACCAGTCAATAGCTTTTTAAAAATCATAATTCTTATTTCTACTGCAGACTTACCGCAAAAACTTACAGTTTTTACCACATAATTTTTACTGCAACTTACTTCAAATTACAAATCATACTGTAAATCAGCTTTAATACTACATGTCACCAGTCGGAGCCTATATGTGGTATAGTAATATGAGCAAAACCGGATTATTGATGAAACCATGGAAAATTTGATGGAGGAGTCAGTGGTTTCAGAAGTGAAGATGTAATCCTTTTGTTGTATGGCGATGTTCGTTCAACCGTTGAAAATTGGCAATTTCAGTTTCTATTATTTTCGAAGGAATCAATATCTTGGATTCTTTATCGAAAGATATTTTTAAATCCAAATTTGGAATTGGCCAATGTTATACAACAAAAGGTATTGATATTTGTAGCGAGTATACAATATAGAGTTTGGAGTTTTGTCTTATGGATGATAGCCAGACATGGAAATCATATGAGATCGAGTGTGAATGTGCAGAAGAAAACTAACAGAAGTAATCTGTTTGAAGCTCAGAAAATAAGCATTTTGGGGAAGCATCTTCAAATCTTTACGTACAATGTGTTGCTCTTATTTCTTATTATTTATGTCTTTCAATGTATTTATTGTTATTATTTATACATTTTATGTAATTTTCATATATGAATAAATAAATCTAGTTGTTAAAAAAATATTTCTTTTTGTTTTTTCTTATTTTTTATTTATTTGTCTGTATTTATATATAGGATATTAAAGTCTTTTTACCTATTAAATAAAACATTTTGGTCATTTTTCTTTCTATGATATTTTGTAACAAAAACTTGAAAATAGTCTATTTATGAGAATTTTCCATACTATTATCCATCCTAAAAGAATTTTATTGCATTTTTCACTTTTGGTAAAGTAAAATTTAATAAGTACAAACTTAATACTAAATGGAGATCTTTAGAATAACTGAGAATAACAAATTCTACCAAAAATAAAATTTTGTCCTCGTAAATTTTTCTACATTCTTTGACATTAGAAAGAATTCTTTTTAAAATGGTCTTTATCATTAGTAAAAAATTATCGTGATGTGTGAAAATACTAATTGTCAGGTTAATCGGTGATTAAAACCAGGATATAGTGAAAGTTGGGATAGTAAAAAGCACTAATTTTAGCATTTCAGTTTTTATGTCGCCACAAAGAAACTATTGGATCAGTTTTTTTTTTGAACTTAAGGCTTTCTATTTGGATCAGTTGATTGAGCGTTATATAATTTTAACCAATCTAAAGCCAAAAAGTCTTTCTTTCTGCGGCTAAAGTATGTAGGTAGACCAAAGTACTTACCAATGCCACCTTAGACGTCCATGCTCTATTTAGTTCTGTCGCGGTCTAACTGAGTTGTTTTGCAAAAAAATGAAATGACTGACTTGATTGCATTAATCATTTGTCAAAGAGGCTTTCTCCAATTTTCCTAGAATATCCATGAGAGCTTTACAGCTTTGTGCATTGGACTTGATAAAGAAGACGCGATATTTTCTGCAAAATGTAAGCGATTGATTATTAGACTGTTTTGTGCAATACTAAGGCACTATGTAAAAGTGTCTCTGAGTCCAGCACTATGTAGAAGTGTCAGCAGGTTATGATCGTATGACTTTTTTTTCTCTTCAATCAATCCAAGTTCAGATGAAACATTCGAAAATAATACATGTTATTCTAAATATCATGATCTTGGCTTTGCGTTTTCAGTTTAATTTTTTTAAGAGATAAAATTTTCGTCTAGACAATAAAGACAAATTTGAATATCTAGGATGGTGACCAAGTCACGACATTATCCAACAAAAGTCAAAAGATATAGTCCCCAGGAATAACAATTTGCTAAACCCGAACAAATCATCCTCGTCCTACATAGGGGTTGATCACTCCCGCGCCGTTCCTCCCCATCTCTGAACCCGACTCTCGGCTTGCTCTGCCTGCAGAATTCAAAGTTAACCAAGCGTTCAAACCACGACACAAAGGTTAAGCATAACATAACTAGGATACAGAGGCCAGATAAGATACCTCTTTGTTCCAGTTAGTGTAGTAGATTATTCCAATCAATATAAGTGTCTGTAAGCAGATTCCAGCTACCATACCTCCCCATATTCCCTACAATTTCACAAATGAATTAGCACCAAAATGGAAAAAGAACAATGCAAATACAAACTGTTTAAAAAAATCGATTAGGCTAACCTGAACTCCGAGGTTTAGTGTGAATCCAAGAACAAGACCAGCAGGAAGTCCAATAATGTAATAGCACGCAAGGTTCACGTATGCCACTAGACTCTGCCACCCAGCTCCAACAGCAACACCTAAAACACATGTACCAAAAGCAACCACGACTCATTGTTTTCTGATCCTAATATTGCTTCTTCTTTTTTTTTTTCTAATTTAGTTATATTGCCACCACTCAATGTGAGGTACCTACCTGACAAGACAGGCTGGAGGCTGTTCAAAAGGACAGTAAAGGCCAACAAGACAGCTATTCTCGTGGTTTCTGCGGCCACAGCTTCACTAGAAGTGAAAAGATGAGGGAAGCTATCTTTTGTGGCTAAGACAACAATCATACACACGACCCGATAAGGGTTGATGTTATGGAGACAACTATCACTGCGAATTTTGCTAGATATGCATTTCCTGCACCCAGCTCATTCGAAACCCTCACGCTGAAAACACCAATGAGAGTTTCAATTAGTTTTTCCTATGCGACTCTAATATGAAAAGAGAGGGTAATAATCTTACCTTATAGCAGCGTTAAACCCGATTGAAATCATTGCCGTCCAACCTTCTATGTTCATGCTGTGAAAGACCAAAACATATTTTCATTGGAATAAAAATAAACAGAGACAATCATCACAAATGGGTTTACCAGATGGAAATGGCATCGACTGGTATTAATGGATTAGGAAGAAGACCCGTGACAACGACCAGGATCATCAAATACCAAAACTCCAAACTGTAGAATACAAACAACAAACGTCATACTAATCGAAACCGTGAATTACATAAGTCCAAAAATGAAATGTAAGAAAAGTTGGTACCAGAGCATGACAGCAGACGCTAAGGATAATTTGACAAATCCGTAGAGGTCACGAAACGCGAGCCAAGAAAATCCACTCCATGCACCGTCTGATTTGGTGATTAAAATATACAAAAGCTGACCGATAACAACAAGCCACCATGAGGTATTGAGGGTGATGGCTGCACCTACAAGCCCCACTTAAAGTATATGATGAATAGCCAGCTAAAGACTGCGTGTATAATCAGAACCACCCCGGAGATCCAAGCCATCACAAGCACTTTCCCCTGGGACTGTAAGAACTTCTGTATTGGGAAGTTGGCTGAATATGCAAATAGTTGTGGGATCATCCACAGTGCGAATTTCCCTGTAAATTTTAAATTTGGAAACGTTAGCATGAAGATTTTTTGAAATGTGACCAGTGCCGGCTCAGTTAGGGGGCGAGACCGCCTCGGGATCCATGATATTAAGGGTCCAATTTAAAAAAAATTTATATATATATATATATATATATATATATATATATATATTTAAGAAAAAATATAATTATTTTAAAAACAAACTTAAATATTCATGTATTTTAAAAAATATATTTACAATATTTTCATATTTGAAGTTTATAACATTTTATGTACTACAATTTTTTAAAAAATCATGCTAAAATACTTTTTTAATAATTAAATGGTCTAGAAAGATTTTTTTTTTAATAAACCATGAGCCGCCCTGAACGTGACATAGACTTTCTTGGGAAAAAAGATGTAGTGGGATGATACCTGCGGCCTTAGAGATGTGAGGAGCCTCGCCGAAGAAGGAAAGAATGGGAGGAGCCCAAATGTAGACGGGAAGCAAACATAAAGCAGTGGTAAAAAGAATGACCCAAGAACGCTGCATGTATATTCCAAGCATCCTAAGCTGTCCGGCTCCATATGCTTGTCCGCACAACGTCTCCAGTGCACTTCCCATCCCCAACTGCAACCATTTTCCATCACCACAATATTAAGTTTCCTCAACACTGTTTTCCTTTTTTAGGTTTAGCTCTTGCATTCTTGGTGAAATATGATGTCATTGCTACTGGTTTATGACAGTCAACATATATCACGTGGTGTAATTTTGTTAGTGTGCTATATCTCCAAAATGTCATAACTATTTCTAGAATTCGAAGTGAATCACAAGTAGGCCCTGTTCGTTTGTACATCTGAAAGATGCATCCAGATGGTCCATCTAGATGCTTTATCCAGATGCTCCATCTGGGTGTTGTTCGTCTCTGCATTTCGTTTATCTATCTAGATGAATCATCTCAATGCAACTACGTTTGTTTGCTTTTTTTTCCACTTGCATCTACATCGAGATAAACTTGTTACTAAAATAATTAAAATAGACTTGTTTTAAAAAATTTGGCAGAAATTTGCATTTTCTAAGTTTTGACGGAAAATTACGTTTTCCCAGTTTTGGCGGAAAATTGCATTTTTCGGTTTTGACGAGAAATTGTGTTTTCCGGTTTTGACGAAAAATGACGATTTTCGTTTTTGGCGGGAAATTGCGTTTTCCCGGTTTTGGCGGGAAATTGCGTTTTTCCGATTTTGGCATGAAATTGCGTTTTCCCGATTTTGGCCGGAAATTGCATTTTCCGGTTTTGACGGGAAATTACGTTTTCCCGGTTTTGACGAGAAATTGTGTTTTCCGGTTTTGGCGGGAAATTGTGCTTTCCGGTTTTGGGGGGAAATTACATTTTCCCGGTTTTGGCGGAAAATTATGTTTTCCGGTTTTGACGAAAAATTGTGTTTTCCGGTTTTGACGAAAAATTGTGTTTTCCGGTTTTGACGAAAATTGTGTTTTCCGGTTTTGACGGGAATTGGTGGTTTTTGATTTTGGCGGGAAATTGTGTTTTCTCGGTTTTGGTGGGAAATTACGTTTTTCCAGTTTTGGCGGGAGATTGCATTTTCCGGTTTGGGGGGGGGATTACGTTTTTCAGTTTTGGGAGTGAAATTGTGTTTTCTTGGTTTTGGCGGGAAAATATGTGTTTTCCGGTTTTGGCGGAAAATTGTCTTTTTCCGATTTCGACGAATAATTTTGGCGGGATATTGCATTTTTCGATTTTGAAGAGAAATTACATTTTCCGGTTTTGGTGGGAAATTACATTTTCCCGGCTTTGACAAAAAATTGTGTTTTTCGATTTTGATAGAAAATTGCATTTTTTGGTTTTGGCGGGAATTTTTGGTGAAGACTCACCTTCACCCAGATGCTCCGTTAAGACTCACCCTCATTTGGATGAGAATTTGAGCTGAGTTTTCTTAAATGCAGTTGGGTGATCCATCTGGATGTAGCATTTTAATGTACAAAACGAACATCAACTTGCATCTTCACCCAGATGGATCACCCAGATGAGCAAACGAACAGCACCGTAATATTTATTTTAAAGATTGTATTCTGACCTACGTTTAATCTGACATAGACCCAAAGTCCAAACCTATAAAACATGTGCTTTCTAGTTATTTTGACTTTAGGATAGGAAAGTAATTTAGACAGCTTTCCAGGATTCGTCAAGGTTACTTCTAGAGACATGTGCAGTACAACTTCTTATAAAAAAGTTACATTATTACACCTTTAGAATTCTGAACTGATATATATCTATTTTATTTTGGATCTAGAACAGAGTGTTAGTTGCTAATAGTATTATGCATTGTAATAACTGTAAGAAACGGTCAATTTGTTTTGGATTTATTTGAGAACTGAAAATATAGAAAGCTTACCATCTCTAATGTTTACTAACTTCCAAATTTAAGCCACTCCTATCACTTGATACAGTCTTTTTTTTGTTTGTTTAATTAGTAGTCCTAATGAATTATTGAGATAGAACTATAAATTATATATGAAATGAAGAAACTACTAAAAGATATTGACAGATATGAAATTATTTATTTCTGGTGATAATGCTGCAACATTGGAAGTTTATGTATAAAGTCAATAAACCAACAAACAAGTGGTAACAAGAACTGAAACGTGTCTACTAGTGGTGGGCGGGGCAAAAATGAATGACTAACGTGTCCCACACCCTTAAATGAGTCTCTAGGGGTCAAAACCTTTGTAAATTGATTTGGTGAATCGAAGTTGATGACGAGTTAAAAATATATAAAAAAGGTTATTGACAACTAAATTCTCATCAACTTTAAAATTTTTGAGATTTTATTGATATTTGGTTAATTGATTTTAACAATTTTAGTAAATCCCTTATTATTTTTTGAGAACTTTTAAAATCCACTAAAACCTCTTGTTATTCAAAAAATTTAATTAATATTAATTTTTAATTCTAACTAAATCTAATGTTAAAAAATAAATTCTCTTCTTTTTTGCTCATAAGACATAATTTTCAAAACACCATATGTATCCATTAGATTTATAAAATCTATGTGATAGAAATGTCTAAGAAACAAAAAATGAAAAATTATAATTCACTTTTATATAATTATTTTTTGAATGTATAATTATATTTTATTGTTTATCACTAAATAAAAATAAAAAATTTATATAGTTTTCGAATTATACATTTAAATTAAAACTTTTATAATTTTTTCTTTTCAAATTTCTTTTTCGAACATTTTTGAATTTTTTAAAAAAGAATTTCAAAATTTTACTTGAAATTTGAATTTCTTTTTGAAAGTATTTTTCAAACTTTTATTTTCAATTTTGAGTTTTTATTTATTATTAAATTCCTAAACAACATATTTTAAATTTCTCAACAACTATATATTTAATTTACAAAATGAATGATAGAAAATAAATAATATAAATTCTT